>NW_020438927.1:307705-341718 GCF_000699045.2 Agrilus planipennis
TCTCCATATTTAAAAGGGCACCAACCAAAAACTACTGCGTAGAATTAATTGGAATTTTTCACACACAAGCCTTGCTATATGAGCTCTCAAAGCATATAAAAATTATACGGCTTAAATGTGAAGTTGGGTGCAAAAGAATACAATTAAATCCTCTGTCGGGAAAAAACGAAATGACTTTCCGAACAACCCTATAGTTAAACGTTTGTAAATAAAATAATGTCTATTTTTTTTCCTGTAATTCGCGGCGCAGTACATACCATATCAATTAATAATTCTCAAAAAAAGAATGTACTGATTTTCATAAAGGTTTTAGCACTTTTTATTAATTATCGTATTAATGAGGAGTTAGACTTCTGTAGTTTATGTTAACATTAAAAAATGTCATCAGAAATAATCATTTTTGTACATGTCATTTGAAAGTGAAGGTACAATTTTTAATTAATCAATAGAAATGATGGCGAAGGTAGATTGATAGAGTTTTGTGAAAGACGTAACTTTTACGTTCAAACGTTGTGTGTGTGATCGTCACATTAGGAAGCGCTATAACTGGAAAATGCCAGGTGAAATAGATATCAGTTAGATTATGTTCTCCTTGGGCAAGGATTTTTAGAAATCAAATGAGAGATTCCAGAGGCAGATATAAATAGTCATTATAACTTATTGGTTATGAAAAGTAATCTTAAATTTAAAATTATAGGGAAGAGAGAAGGGTAGAAATGTCTTTTGACTTGCGTACAAGCGTTGTACGTTGCACGCCAAATTAATTTTATGCAACTAGTTAAATTGGATCGTGATTTCGATGAAGAATAAAAATTCACTATTTATTTTAAAACATTTACTCGAACTTCTATTCTAATCAATAAAACTAAGTTTCAACGCCTAANTGTCTACCTGGCAGGGGTCAATGAGCTTCCCTGACTCCCGCTCTTCACCTGATGGTTACTGAATAGGTATAACAGAAAGAATTTTTATTCTATTCGTTCACTAATCGCTATCTGCAGGGTAAGTATCTACCACTACCTTCTACGCCTATCAATAGCAGTAGGAAAAGCCGTTGGTTCCATTATGAAAAAGATTTCGACTTACGGTAGACATAAACAATGTATTATGCACCCTAGTCTGTCCTTCAAATGCAGGTAAATCTTCTACTATATAATAAAACCAAACTACCTGATTAAATCAGGTTCACGGTGTCCTTACGGTTCCATTCTTTCTACTGTATAATAGGTAGGTTTTAGTTTTTCACCGGCGATTCCGTACCGTACCAACTATGTTGCTAGGTAAAGGTATTTCAGAATCTCATGAACATTGACCTTGAATTGTGCAGTGGCAAAACTCGGCCCGTTCGTTGATTTGTACATTTCTAACTCTTACAAACGTTGGTCGTAATAGTGGAGGTCTATCTCTGGTTGTATAGAGCTAGGTACAGGCGTGCAATGTTTTCAACAATAGAGCTAGAGTTTTTGTTTTCTATCCCTTATGTGAGGGATCATGAGATTTTGAATTAGCTATACCTATTGGTTGCGATTTCAAAAATTTATTTCGCTTATTTTAATCCACTAACTAAAAATTCAGAATTAAATAGCTGAATAATTTAAGTTGCGAGAGTGTCTTCGCTCGTCTACGGGATGAAGGGGCTTGATATGGGAGTGGAAGGGCGAAGAAATAGACAAAACAAAATTATTCATTACTGCTTACTCTCTCGTACTCATTGAAGGGTATGGAGTGACTCAAACTAACCTCATGTAGCGGCTCCTGCAAAGTTAAAGTTTGCCCGGCTCTGCTCTAAGAATATCAGGTCCTTTCGCATTATTTTGTCTTACATACTGCACATACATAACATTTATAGATAGCTCATAACGAGTAAACCTTTTTATGTTTTGCCGTATCTACCTTTATGTTTTATTACGGAGTTTATTGTTTTTTTTTATTAAATCTGGTGTGAAAAAATAATTTCGCCCGTTCACGTTGATTAATAAACGTTCGGAGGCGTATAAACATGTGCTGGTAATAAAAATTGTCTTTTCTTCAACGTGTTCTCTGCAAAACTACAAGTACACGTGATTGTTTCAAATGCGTCCATGTCGCTGTACATCCTACAAAGTTGTTTGTATATTTTCACGTGTCGTTGCACGATTGTAATTAAAATGTTAACGTTAGCAGAAATTTTAGTTAGATTCTTGATCGTTACTTATGTCCAGGGTGGCAGCGGTCAAATAATTAAACAATTATGTTTCGGTTTATTCAACCATCTTCAGACTTTTGAAGTGAAGTATGATTTGAATTGAATGATACACTAAAATGTAGGTTCTAGTGTGATTGGATTTATTTACATTAATTAAAATAGTAAAGATAGAATAAAATTTNACTTTGCAAAGTGAGAATTTGATGACAGGGTGTTGGAATTGTCAGTTTTTAAATAACTAGAATTCTCATGAAATTTTCTCAGACGTCCCGGAAATTCAGGATCTAGTTAATTAAAAAGTCTCGCTAAATCGTTCTACTAAAAATATCTATTGTTTCAACCCCCGCACGTCGTTCTCAAAACAAGGGTAGTATATTACAATGACAATTGCAACTTGGCAACGTCGCACAGTGGAACAAAGCGCTCAAAAGCTGGCCAAGATAAAAAACAATATCTACAGGCTAATTTTTTGCCTTTATGGTAACTCGAGAATACCTCCAGTAGTAATAAATCAGTCGTGGGAGGCTTCATTTCCTTCTACTAACTGTGAAATAGGGGTTGAAACTTTACTTTTATTCGATTATTGTCAAAAGTATAGTTAGTACTATATGTATAGAGAAAAAGCATAACTATTAGGTAATTTTTATTAGCGACAGTTATGAAAATATGTTAGGAGTTTTAGGGCATTGTATGTAAATGTACATTTTAAAATAATTTGCTTCCCCAAACTGCCCTTTATATTTTAATTTTTAACTCCACGGTGGAGAAAAAATTACATAGAACATTTTCTTCTTATTTCGGCTTAAAAACGACAAACAGATCATTTAGAAATTCAAAATTGTGCTTCTGATAACAAATCGAAGATCCCCGAATACAGATTTTCGGATCGAATAAATAGATTTTCGAAAATTGGCCACGTTTTTGCGACCTTGCCCCATTGAGCGTCTGTCGATTCGACAGATAATCGTCGTCAATTCATCAAGCACGTGTTTTAATGTAGTCGCGTGAGGGAAGGAGGTGTGTTGTGTATCATGTATCGCGTCCGTAACCGCTTCTTGTTGCATTTGTCATTCTCATACAGTACCCACCATAATAAAGCTAACTAGATCCTTCGTCATCCGTCTGCACGAGCGAGACGTCATCGTTTTCTTTTGAGAGTTCGCGTCACACGTCGAATAACATGGGAGGTTCGTACATTGACCGTTGGTAAATTCATTGACTTATTATTATCATCGACAATTCACTTTTCAATTTATGTAAACGGAAATTCAAAAATTTGGGTATTTTTATTTGATTGTGTTGATAGTTTAGGTACATTTTGAATCGTTGTATGTTCTATGTATAATAACGGATAACCTAGTTTAATCGATAAGTCAAATAAGAAATACTTTTGCAATAAATTGTACGCATCACTGGCTTGTTCAAACACCTTGGGCTATTTAAAACATAATAACACTAATTATTCTCCAAATGTTTATCAGAAGGGATAAGAACATCTTCAAAAATTGTCTCATATTTACTTGCCTGTAAGGACTGCATATCTAAATATCTTCTCTGCTAAGCAGGATAGTGAAAAATATTAAACAAAATTGTAAGAGACCCCAAAGTTTAGTCCGTTTTTTGATAAATATCGTCCTCTACTTTAAGCACTGCACCGGTTCAAAACAATCTACCCTCTAGAAGCCTTATACAATAAAGGTTTTATTCCTATTTTGGATTTTATTTTTGTAATAATTTCGCAAAAGCAACACTCTTAAGTAAATTTTCGTATAGTGTTGTAACCCAAACAATTATAAAATATCGTAAATACGCATGTAGATTGCCAGTACGTAAGTTTCTTTAAAATGCGGAATTTATTATTAATCATCTGTCGACAACTTAGTTTGTTATCGACGTGTATCATGTAGACAAGTGTTAAGTATTTTTTCTACCTCAAATTTGGCAACATCGGCACGCAATATTCACACGCACAAGCGGGCAGTGAACTTGGTAAAATAGCGGCTGCTTTTTGCTAGTAAATGACTTTAAGATGAACCGTACGGTGGAAGGACTTGTGAACCCGTTCGTGTCTGTCTGTCCATCGCATGGGCTCTTTCATTCTATGCTCTAGGTCCCCTGACCTTAGCCGGAAGAGGAGGCGAAGCAGGCACCAGCTTCCAGGCCATTGCGTTGGTTCGGATATTGCCGTCAAGTGTAATTTGCCACATACATACATGCATATATGTACCTGCCTCCTCCACGGAGTACTATACATAAAATAGCCATATACAGGTCATTCGCTAGCAGGTGGCGAGTACCTTGTTAGGTGAATGGTCAATACTGCATTTTAATTATGTCGAAGTTGGTCTGTAAAATTTGATAGTTTAGGATACTGCTAGGGCACCTAAAACGGCAGCTCTGGTGTCTTTATGCGGGTTGTCAGTTTTTGAATTTTGGGGTTAGGGACTTTCAGCAGTGGCGAAACGTTCTACGTTCTAGAAAACAGAAAAACTAAATTTAGAATTAGGTCTAGTATATACCTTTGAATATCAGTCAGAATATGTCAGGAGTGTGCTGAACAATATGAATATTTCGAACAACTAACCTAACAGCTTGCGGTAGCAGAGGTGTGGCGGCCATGTGCCTAGCTCTTCACCTGTGTATTCGCTATGTATATTAAGGCCATTTCAAGGGATATTTGCAACATTAGAAAGTCGTCTTAGTTGATACAATAATTTTATGTACTCTTTTACGCTTAATTCCTTCAATTCATTGTTGAATAAATAATATATTATGTATCAAGGTAAGGAAGTAACGAATGTGATGTAGCTTCTTATAGACAATAAAATAATTCGAAGTGATCTGTATTCTGTCGAAACTGCCAGACGCGGATCGCGATTTCGATCTAGACATCTAGAATAATTTTGAGTTGGCGATTTTTGCCAATTATAGCGAGGTATTGGGCACATAGTACCAATCTCTTCGAAAAACTGTTCCTATATTGCGTTACTATGCTTATATGGTATTATACCTTGTAAATTTAATTTGCGTAAATATGTAGTGGCATACATTAATGTGCTTGCTGCATGTGACGATGAGGTTCATCACCGACCATCCAGCAATGCCGGCCAGAAGGTACTTGACCTTTTTATACGTTGTTTGACCATCCTAGCTAGGCATGGTCGAATGTGTATTATAGATGGGTAACTGTAGGTCATCGTAGTGAAGTCGTAGCAGAATTTGATAAAAACAAAGAATTTTTACTGTACCTGTAAGTATTCAAACAATTGCGAAAACTAAATAACTAGCAAAATTCCCAAGTGTAGATATATATGTATGTTGTCACTCTGGTATCCCAAATTATCGTTATCGTTTTTTCCAACAGTACAGATGATACACGTTTAGGGCCATGAGTGTGTACTCATACGATTTTCATACATTCCATTTATTGTCCAGGAAACGGACCATAGTACAAAACCTCGCAATTTTTCAAAATGCGTCGATTTCCACGAAAATTTGGAATTAAGTTCAACCTCCACTTCAAAATCTATATTATGCCGATGAGCGCTCTTTATGTTTTAGAGATGAAAACTACCCCTTTTCGCCAAAACCTGTAAAACTATATATAAAAGCTTAAGGTGAGTAAAATTGTAGGTTTTTACAAGGACTACAAGTCTATTTACAGTCAATTCCTTTAATTTCATACTGAAGCATTTTTTACGTATCACCAGTAGTTTTGCAGTTATTTTGGAGAAAAGGACATTTTTCACGAAATTGCACGAATTTGTCGTTTTTCACTTTTAGTTCCAATTTCAAAATCAAGTATTCTAAACTGGTCAAACTTCTACAATATATTAATGATACATTAATAAAGAGAACTGAAAAAGGATACCGACTAATTTTAATTAGGGGGTTGTTTTCGCTGATTTTTTCGTTAAAAAAAGTCGAGATCGACCTTATTTTCATCATAACACTCGATATTTTGAAATGAAACTTTCAATTACATTCATTGAACTAATTATCATCATTATAAGGCCGTCAGTCCTAAGANCGGATCGCGATTTCGATCTAGACATCTAGAATAATTTTGAGTTGGCGATTTTTGCCAATTATAGCGAGGTATTGGGCACATAGTACCAATCTCTTCGAAAAACTGTTCCTATATTGCGTTACTATGCTTATATGGTATTATACCTTGTAAATTTAATTTGCGTAAATATGTAGTGGCATACATTAATGTGCTTGCTGCATGTGACGATGAGGTTCATCACCGACCATCCAGCAATGCCGGCCAGAAGGTACTTGACCTTTTTATACGTTGTTTGACCATCCTAGCTAGGCATGGTCGAATGTGTATTATAGATGGGTAACTGTAGGTCATCGTAGTGAAGTCGTAGCAGAATTTGATAAAAACAAAGAATTTTTACTGTACCTGTAAGTATTCAAACAATTGCGAAAACTAAATAACTAGCAAAATTCCCAAGTGTAGATATATATGTATGTTGTCACTCTGGTATCCCAAATTATCGTTATCGTTTTTTCCAACAGTACAGATGATACACGTTTAGGGCCATGAGTGTGTACTCATACGATTTTCATACATTCCATTTATTGTCCAGGAAACGGACCATAGTACAAAACCTCGCAATTTTTCAAAATGCGTCGATTTCCACGAAAATTTGGAATTAAGTTCAACCTCCACTTCAAAATCTATATTATGCCGATGAGCGCTCTTTATGTTTTAGAGATGAAAACTACCCCTTTTCGCCAAAACCTGTAAAACTATATATAAAAGCTTAAGGTGAGTAAAATTGTAGGTTTTTACAAGGACTACAAGTCTATTTACAGTCAATTCCTTTAATTTCATACTGAAGCATTTTTTACGTATCACCAGTAGTTTTGCAGTTATTTTGGAGAAAAGGACATTTTTCACGAAATTGCACGAATTTGTCGTTTTTCACTTTTAGTTCCAATTTCAAAATCAAGTATTCTAAACTGGTCAAACTTCTACAATATATTAATGATACATTAATAAAGAGAACTGAAAAAGGATACCGACTAATTTTAATTAGGGGGTTGTTTTCGCTGATTTTTTCGTTAAAAAAAGTCGAGATCGACCTTATTTTCATCATAACACTCGATATTTTGAAATGAAACTTTCAATTACATTCATTGAACTAATTATCATCATTATAAGGCCGTCAGTCCTAAGATTGGTTGGACACGCACCTCCACTCTCCTATCCTCAGCTAATCTTCGCATTTCTCTAAAACTAAAACATTCCACATCCTTAACTATTTGCGAACACTAATCTAATCTATATCTACTTCTACTCCTCATAACTCCTGTTTCTGCTTCTAATATGTCTGACTAAACCTTCATGCCTGAGGAGGTTTCCTATCAATCTGTCTCGCCTATTTCTTATTGACTTCCATAGAGTCCTCTGTTCTCCTATTCTTTCTAATATCAGTTCATTTCTAACCTTCTCTATTCACGGTATACTCATCATTCGCCGGTAACACCACATTTCAAACGCTTCTAACCTTTTCTTTTCCGCCGCGCCCACTGTCCATGTTTCGCACCCGTACAGCGCCGCGTTCCAAACATACACCTATAACAATCTTTTTCGAATTTCTAAATTAATCGTTCGCGAGCATAGAAGTGACTTCTTTTTATTGAAGGCGACTCAACCCTGCGCTATCCTCTGCCTTATATCCCTGCTACTCCTTCCAACCTGACTTATTTAACTTCCTAGATACCTAAAATCAGTCACTTCATTGAACTGATATTACTTTATTATTTATATTGAAAAGATGGTTTAAAGTATGTATATGTACGAATTTTCCTCTACCACCATGTATTTTCCTAAAAATGGTATTGCGCTTTGATAATAATTGTCGGTTCTACAAAGGTGATGTAAACAATGCACTTTGTATCGGGTTCCGCATTCTAATTATACATTTCTTGTACAAATTCAAAATTACGCTCTATTTAGGAATTCTGTACGTTACCTTTTTTTTTTTTTTTTGGGTTCCAAATATACAAGATTTGCCCCTGATAGTAAGTGATGTCTTACATTTTGAAAAGAGGAAGAATACGACCTAGAAGGTCATTCGAACGACTCACTGTGTAGATTTCAGTATCTAGGTAGTATCTTTTTGTTTCTTCTCTTATTTATTCTGGTCGCACGAATAGGTCGTCGTCAAATCGTCATACATTATTTAGTTCAAATCCTTCAGTTCTAGCTGTAGCACAAGCAGGTAGTATGACAGCAGATCTGCTTCTTGTCTTGCTTGAGTGCTACCGACGAAGAGAAGCGACTGAATTTTTGTGGCCTCTGCACTGGAATTCCGTTATCCGCAAATAATTGAGAACGTTAAATCTAGGAGAGCACATACTTATTCACTGGCCTGTCACCATTCTTTGATATAAAAACAGAAAGATCAAAGTACGCGCTGTCTGTTACAAACCTAATATATGGTAGACGTGATCTCTTCTCTGGCATACAATATTTTGTTCGGGGTGGCCGAACTAATTAAATACAGATAATATAAACCATTGGGATCTGTCTGAACAATTTGGCGCCGATAAAGGAAAACTTTGCGTACCGTTTAAAACGGTTTAAATAAATAAAATATCTCTTTGAATTGCTGTTTTAAAATTCATTCATATTATAAAATTTGGAAAAACGTAACGATGCTGCCAATTTTAGTACCAACTGCTTAGATAATTGCAAATATATTAGGTATTCTAAAATTTTATTGTATTGCAACAGGAAAGTAGGTTCCTAACCTCAAAATAGCTACATACGTTGTATTATTAGTATTGAGTTAACTGAATTGTTTTTATTATTAAATTTTCATTCATAATTATCCAGTTTATGAATTGGGTTTTTTAACACTAAGTTTAAGTTAGTATGATACCTACATATTTGATGAAATATAATTATCTAAATTGAAATGACCTGAACATATCATTCGGGATTTCCCTTCTTGAACGAAGTTTCGCATCATCATTATCATCATAAGGAGGGGGGGGGTTAGTCNCGAGACTTTCAAGATAAATTCAGCCACAAAACTTAGCTAAAGAGTTACGAGACTTTCAAGATAAATCCAGCCACAAACGTTAGATAAAGTGTTACAACTTTCAAGACAAATCCAGCCACAAACCTTAGCTAATGCGTTACGAGACTTTCAAGATCGACTTGCCTATTGGTCAGCAATTTGAACATTTAATTAAATAATTTGTTGTTCTATTGTTTAGTATATTTCCCAAAAACAAACACCTGAATTTTAAACGCGTCTCCAAATTTTAAGAAATCATTCGTTTTGTACTGCTTGGTTACGTCTCGACTTTTCAGGTAGGCCTAGTGGCGTCATCTCTTGGTTAGGCCGGAAACTTATCAATCCACCCTCGTAGCTGTAGCACAAGCAGGTAGTATGACAGCAGATCTGCTTCTTGTCTTGCTTGAGTGCTACCGACGAAGAGAAGCGACTGAATTTTTGTGGCCTCTGCACTGGAATTCCGTTATCCGCAAATAATTGAGAACGTTAAATCTAGGAGAGCACATACTTATTCACTGGCCTGTCACCATTCTTTGATATAAAAACAGAAAGATCAAAGTACGCGCTGTCTGTTACAAACCTAATATATGGTAGACGTGATCTCTTCTCTGGCATACAATATTTTGTTCGGGGTGGCCGAATTAATTAAATACAGATACATAATATAAACTATTGGAATCTGTCTGAACAATTTGGCGCCGATAAAGGAAAATTTTGCGTACCGTGCAGTATCTAACATGATTTGATATAAAAACAGAAAGATCAAAGTACGCGGTGTCTGTTACAAACCTAATATGTGGTAGACGTGATCTCTTCTCTGGCATACAATATTTTGTTCGGGGTGGCCGAACTAATTAAATACAGATAATATAAACCATTGGGATCTGTCTGAACAATTTGGCGCCGATAAAGGAAAACTTTGCGTACCGTTTAAAACGGTTTAAATAAATAAAATATCTCTTTGAATTGCTGTTTTAAAATTCATTCATATTATAAAATTTGGAAAAACGTAACGATGCTGCCAATTTTAGTACCAACTGCTTAGATAATTGCAAATATATTAGGTATTCTAAAATTTTATTGTATTGCAACAGGAAAGTAGGTTCCTAACCTCAAAATAGCTACATACGTTGTATTATTAGTATTGAGTTAACTGAATTGTTTTTATTATTAAATTTTCATTCATAATTATCCAGTTTATGAATTGGGTTTTTTAACACTAAGTTTAAGTTAGTATGATACCTACATATTTGATGAAATATAATTATCTAAATTGAAATGACCTGAACATATCATTCGGGATTTCCCTTCTTGAACGAAGTTTCGCATCATCATTATCATCATAAGGAGGGGGGGGGGTTAGTCTTGAGATTTGTTGGGCCCGCACCTCCACTCTTTCCTATCCTGAGCTAATCTTCGTATTTCCCTAAAGCTTTTAGGTATTTTATTCCAACCAGGTGGGCAGCTAATCCCTCCGACTGGAGGGTAAATAACGTGGAAGGTCTTCCGTTTAGAAATCGTGGTAATGGGTGGGTGGTGGTTGTGGCAAGGTAAGGTGAAGACAGAACTGACTAAAAGGTTCATCATCCTAAACTCGTCAGTCCTAATACTGATTAGACACGCACCTCCTGAGCTAAACTTCGCATTTCTGGAAAACGAGAACATCCCACATCCTTAACTATTTGTCAACAGTAATCTAATCTAGGTCTACTTTTACTCCTCTTAACTCCTGTATCTATTTCTAATACGTCTCTAACAAGCCCTTTGTGCCTGAGAAGGTTTATTTGATATCAACTTCCAGAGCGCCCTCAATCCTCCTAATGGTCTTTCTAATACCTCCTCATTTCTAACCTTTAGCCACGGTATCGTTATCATTCGCCTGTAACCCCACATTTCGAACGCTTCTAAAATTTTCTTCTCCGTCCTAACCTAACTAAACCTGGCCTAACATACAACTTTAACAATCTCTTTCGAATTGTTGTTGTCTTGATTCGGGTCTACAGGTCGTTGTCGGTTCGAATTGCTTCCTAACGTTTCGCCAGCAGGAGTGAAGAGCTTCTTTAGAGTTCCTTCTATCTCCGATGCTGGATGTGGATTCCGTAGGAGATAGAATGACTCCTGAAGAAACTCGCCACTCGCGAGCATAGAAGTAACTTCTTTTTGTTTAAAGAAATTCGGCTATTGCATATCTCCACCGCTCCTTCCATTCCGAATTATCTGACTTCCTAGATAACGAAATATATACGTTTATAAGTAGGGACTTGTAACAATTGAAACCGTTACTTTTCTTCTTCGGCAGGTAATGGAATAAATCAAGATCTTCTTTGTTGTTATATGTTATGACCTACGTAAATTATTCGCATGCAAGTGAAACATAAAACGCGTCTCGACACCCAAACTATCTTCTTCAGTAGTTCGAGATGCACAAGTCGACTGTATATTGAAATTAAAGTATTTAAATTAAAGATGTATCTAATCTGTTAGATTCAAAATTTGGGTTTCCATGGCAACTGTTCACTTGTTTTTTATCTTCAACAAGAAACAAAATTGAAATTGTCAGACACGGGTCACGATTTTGACCTTATTAGGTCTGGTCAGCACGTCGTAGACAATTACGACATAACACAGACCAACTCTACTTGCTGCATTTAGACAGCGTTTAATGAATTACTACAAACAGCGTAATGAACGCCATCTATAGAATATTGTTACGTTTTGTGGGATTCGTAAATGTACGATAAAGTCTATAAGCAACTTTTTGTACTGCTTGGTTACGTCTCGACTGTTCGAAAAATTGATACCCTTATGGATAACCAGAAAATGTAACAATATTCAATATAACACAGATGGCGTTCATTATGCTGTTCGCAGTAATCCAATGAGAAAGCTAATTTTTTGATAATTTTGAATATTATTGATACCGTTAGTGTGTAGGTATGGTTTTCTTCTTTTTAAATGTGATTTTTATATAAAATATGCTTACGTATGATAACGTAAAGTGTTAGCTGTCTCCTTCTTTTCTGTAAAAAGTTTACCTACAATTAATTTTTTTAATTTCAGAGTAAAATGGAAATCTTAATATGAAAATATCAATCCATGATGGTGATATTGTGATTAGGTAGGTTCCACTTTATCTCAGTTATAATTAATCAAATACGGGGTGTCTCAATAAATAATGCCAGGTGGAAACAAGAAAATGGAAGATCTCACGATCTACCAAAACACTTTTGTATATGTTGTTTGAAGCAATTGTTTGATAGTTTCGGAATTGTCATTTTTTTTTCAATTATTTTCATTATAATCACTTGGATAATTATTTCTACGGTTGCTATTGAAATTAGGGTAAGCACTCAAAGCAATTTTAATTAGAAGTTGAAAGTATCCATTAGATCCAGCCTCCACAATTTTTTTCAGAAAGTAGTTACCCATTTTTTAATTTATTGGACATTTTTTTGTTCGCTTCTCTCTAAAGGGCGAAAAATATAAATCCCGTTTCGTGATAACAATTCAGTCTGAATGAAGATTTTCACTTTATGGCAATGTTACCATGATCATACTTTAACCATCAAGAAACGTAAACCCCAATAAGAATTTAAATGTAGAAACATTCAAAATTCCCCCTTCATTTTTTACTTATTTCCATCAGTAGAACTGTCGCAGTATCACATTTCTTCTTATAAACGGCCGGTAGGTATTCAAAATCAACAAAAATTCTGCGTGAGTACACTAAAAAATAATACCTCTATCTAGGGTTGCCATCTCTATAATCTGACAACCAGGTCATGAAGCGTGAAAACCCCTTAATTATAGAGCTTAGAAATCGCACATTTCAACAGTGTTTTTTTTAAGTTACTTAGTAATATAAAACATAGTTGTAATGTAAATCAATTTTTTTTATTTTTATGTAGTTATAAATTAAATTTAGTCTTTTTAAGAAACAAAATAGAATATTCTGAAAATTATTTAAGTTCTTCATAAATAAAATAAAAATAACACTATTTTAATCTGGACTACAAATGAAACACTTCCCAGAAATTCACCGGATGCCCTCGGGGAAACCCGAACGGATGGCAACCCTACCCCTATCAGAAGTATCTACTTACAAAAATTCATTAAGCATTTTGGTTTTGAAATTTGTCCGCACAGAGCTCTAGAAGAAAAATCAACTATTCAATCAAAAATAACAATTTACACATAAGGATGTTTTTATAAAAAGGACCACGCGGCCTTCTACCTTTCTGTTTTCACCTGACGCTATTTACTGGGACATCCTCCGTTAACGATTATATTATTTATTGATTAATATTATTTTACTTCACGTAATGTACATTACATGTATATATCGTTATCATTTCCTTTTTATTCAATGTAGGTTTAATAATGCAGGAATGATGCGTGGGTTGGAACAAATTCATATAAAATTCAGGGGTTTGTTTTTGGCTGCGGGTTTTTTCATGCTAAATTCATGTATACAGGGTAACCCAAAAATAAGCGACTACCACCGAGTTTATTTTTTCAACTGGAAGCACCTATTTTATTAATTTTTGAATTCTGCATCGAATTTTAACTATGTTGCATGCACCATGTCCTATACCTGTACTAAGAACCCAAATATACCAGCAGATTCGGTATGGTTCCAACAGGAGCACCTCAAACAATTTGAGAATAGTATGAGATTATTTTAACAATATTTTCTCAAACTGTTAAAGATAAAAGAGAGGTGTTATTGGCTGGATCTCCAGATCTAATATTTTAGACCAGGAAGATCTCTAAAATCTAAAGTCTACTTCAAAAAAACGGAAAATATTGAAACAGAATTAGAGCTGAAATACAAAAAATCCCGCCACAAACCTTAGCTAAAGTGTTACTAGACTTTCAAGATAAATCCAGCCACAAACATTAGCTAAAAAGTTACGAGACTTTCAAGATAAATTCAGCCACAAAACTTAGCTAAAGAGTTACGAGACTTTCAAGATAAATCCAGCCACAAACGTTAGATAAAGTGTTACAACTTTCAAGACAAATCCAGCCACAAACCTTAGCTAATGCGTTACGAGACTTTCAAGATCGACTTGCCTATTGGTCAGCAATTTGAACATTTAATTAAATAATTTGTTGTTCTATTGTTTAGTATATTTCCCAAAAACAAACACCTGAATTTTAAACGCGTCTCCAAATTTTAAGAAATCATTCGTAAATTTATCGGTAATTGTTGACTAGGTATAGGACATGGGACATGAAACATAATAAAAATTCGTTGCAGAACTCAAAAATGTAATCAAAAATAGATTTTGAAAAACTAATGTCGGTGGTAGTCGCTTATTTTTGGGCTACCCTGTATACATGAACTTACCATGATAAAATTAAGATCTACGTGTCTGAGTTTTCCAAAACACAAATTCCTGAATTTTGGATGATTTTTCTCCAAACCACACGCGTCTTCACTGTATAATACCTGCTATTTTTTTTATACAAAGAAAAGGGAAATTCTAAGAATTATTTTTTCTTCAGTTATCAACCGTTATTATTTTGTAGATTTTTGTGTAAATGTTTATGTAGAAATGTGATTTATAATGAATGCACTAATAAAGGTGGTGGTTTACCGCATAATTCCGACATTATCGTCAATAAAAATTGATTTTGCTTATAATTGCATGCTTGTTTTGTAGAAACATAAAGTGTACTGTACAACCACGTAGTGTGTCGTAGAGTAATGAACATACGTGGCATTTTAATGTTCTTTGCAGATTTAATTTCCCAATTAGGAATATCGTTTCCTATCGAGGTATGTATTTTCTGATATTGCTAAAGTTTACTTACTCACAACGTGCTGCTTGCACTCAGTACTGGATTTAAGGCCCGTGCCTTGAAACTTTAGAATGTAATACTTAAAATCTCAACTAATAAAAATATACGAATGTTATTGAGACACTACAGAATTTTTGTAATGTATTAGGGATAAATTTTTTTTTTTGGATTAACTTTATGTAATAACCTCAAATTAATGAGAAAAAATTGTTGCTGCTCTCACTCCCCCGCCGGGAATCGAACCCGGGATATTGGTTTCACGCACTAGTACTCTATCAGTAAGCTACGAGAAGGTGCGTAAAACCAGGGGCCCAGGTTCGATTCCCGGCGGGGGAATGACAACAGCAACGATTTTTTCTCATTAATTTGAGATTATTTGTAGCGGGTAAAGTTAATTCTTAAAAGTAATTTACTAATGTATTGAATTTAAGCCCCAAAAAAATTAATGTGTGTGTAATTACTGATAATCATTATACATTGGTTCGACTATTCTGCAATTTATACTCTTGAGTACTGGTACGTAAAACCAGTTCGATTCCCTACGAAAGAGTGACTGCAGCAACACTTTTTCCTCATTAATTTGAAGTTAACTGTAGTGGGTAAAGTTAATTCAAAACATTAATTCACTGATGTGAATATAAGTTTGTTTGTTTGCTACAATTTCGCGCCTTAACTACTTAACCAATCATCATGATATTTTGTACACACATTGTCAGGGGTATAGAAAATGACACAGGGTACATTTTATCCAGGAAAAAAAAATACTGTTACCGGAATAGAAAAAATTAGTTTTGCAACTCATTTCAAACGGTTGGAAATGTGGCCTTGAGGAAACCTGCGTGAATAGAATGAATACGTACACTAGGCGTGAGCAAGACAGAAATAGTGCAGTGCATCCAACTAAAGGGAAGGGGCGTATCTCTAACCGTTTGAAATGAGTTGTACGTACGTGGTCGACATATCAGTTTGACGTTTCGTCAAGAGCGTAAGAGATTGGCAAATTCAAATCCTTTATTGTTTATAGAAATTGCACCAAATCTACCTTAAGTTATATCTCTTCTTCATAAAGTCTAATAAACTTCAATAACGACGTAAAACGTTTCATCCCTTATGCGTTAAGGTTCTCTTTTCTGTTCTTTACGAAAATTGATTTATTTTTGTCGTCTCGAATAAATTATTAACATAATTAAAGGTAGATTAAAAATCGGGAATAAGGGTCGTTGTCTAAGAGAATTGTTAGGTCAAAACGTTTCGTCGGCATCTGCGGCTGATTATATAATTATTATTTCCATTTGCTCTTTTGTCGTCATTCCTAAGATTGGTTGAACACGCACCTCCACTCTTTCTTATCCTGAGCTAATCTTCCCTTAAATTAGAACAACCCATATCCTTAACTATTTGTGAACAGCAATCTAATCTAAGTCTACCTCTACCCCTCCTAACTTCCGTTTCTGCCTCTAATATGCCTTTGACTAGACCTCCATGCCTGAGAAGGTGTCCTACCAACCTACCTCGCTTATTTCATATTGACTTCCATAGTGTCCTCTGTTCTCCTATTCTTTTCTAATACCTCTTCATTTTTAACCTTCTCTATCCACGGTATCCTTATCATTCGCCCGTAACACCACATTTCAAACCCTTCTACCCTTTTCTTTTCCGCCGCGCCCACCGTCCATGTTTCGCACCCGTACAGCGCCGTGCTCCAAACATACACTTTTAACAATCTTTTTCGAATTTCTAAATTAACTGTTCGTGAGCGTAAAAATGACTTCTTTTTATTGAAGGCGACTCGACCCTGCGCTATCCTCTGTTTTATATCCCTACTACTCCTTCCGTCCTGACTTATCTGACTTCCTAGATACCTTAAATCGACCACTTCTTCTAATTTATCGTATCCTATCTTTATATGCGCTCTTTCCCAACTTTTTCTTCCCTTACATACCAGTATTTTTGTTTTACTTTTATTTATTTTCATACAGTACTGTTTTGTCAATGCCGCTTCTATTTTATTTAAAGCTATCTCTAACTCTTCCTTACTAAATACTTCTATATCATCTGCAAATCTAAGCATACTAATTATTTACCCCTGTATATCTATCAATACAGTTGTACTGTCTTTAATGATGTTGATGGCGTCTTCGATGAATAGATTGCAGCCCCATCTCTATAACGTTTGCTCTTACAAAAGAAATTTTACTTACTTTTCCGTTTTAGAAAGCAATACAAAATTCTTTATAAAATCTGAAAATTGCAAATTTTAAATGTAACTGCCTGTTTCAAACGAATACTAATATTACATGTTTTACAAAACGGGAATGATTGTGGGCGTGCAGCTGTAAAGTTCAAACAATATCACCTATATATATATATATATATGTGTGTGTGTGTGTGTATAATGCTTTCGAAATTGAGAAATCGTTGTAATTTTTACAAAGTGATCGATTCTACTTTCAGTGTTACACACGTGTACCTATATTATTCAAGAAAATCGCTACTTTCAATTCCATCTAGGCATTTCTGAAAGCAGTGCTGGTTTCAATGGCGCGCAAGTTTAGACGGATTGTAATGTAATGGATTGTGAATTGCGTGTTGTACATTCATACGAAAATAGGCTAAGGGTGTTTTAATAGTTCGTATAAATGAATTAATACTTACCATTCGTAGTTCCTAATTAGATTAATTAATTAATTCACTACATAACCTCAATAAAGTGACGCAGTTGTAATGTTTTTAAATTCCAATTATATACAGGGTGACCCAAAGAGCATGCGGTGTGCTCATTGTGGTCAAACTATGTGTTCAATCGAAAATGTTTTTAAACAACTCTTTTTCCTTTAATCTTATTAGTTTTCATCTATATGTTAAGCGTATTAGTTCTCTCCGTATATTTATCCATTAAAGGTGTAATAACCCTCGAACTACGTTCCCACTTTAAAATTTTTATTTGCTATCTATCCCGAACTTGCAAGCAGCGTCTAATCATTTTTTATTAAAATTAATGAAAACAAACCGAAAGAGAAGAAACAAAATCTAGTAATGACAACATCAAAGTGAAAAATCCTCGAAGAAAGAAGTAATCAATAAACCGAATCCACTAACTCAAGAATCAATGGCGAAGAAGTTCAAATGATATATATATTGTCACATAAAAAAAAAACACTACAAGAAAAAGATTAGAAAGTAGAGTGGAGTTCATCAAAGAATATTGAAGACCGTTGGCGCAGATTTTTGACTTTATAAAAATCGAAAGTGGAAGAATTTTATCACAGCAGACAAAGCTGGGTTTTACCTGGATAATCGTATTGGTAAACGAAGAATCCAATATGTGACTCGCGATTAAAAGAACTCAAAACTTGAAGATTTTGTTTGAAGGACGAGAAAATCACTCCAAAGGAATTATTTGCTGACTTCTCTTGTAATGGCAAAACAATTCTTCACTTTATAGATCCTAAGGCTGAAATCAACTCAGATTATTACATCAAAAATGTTTCGAAGAAATTTTAGGCCAGAGATGTCCATCGTCTGTACCCAAATGGTAACTCGGTAAGGAGTCATGTTTTAAAGAAGACTAAGGAGTTTATGGATCTGGATTTGAAATATATTTCTAAAGAAAAATGGATGCCGCAGAGTTGTAATGAAGCTGCGATGGACTATGCAGTATGGGGATGAATGAAAAGGAGGCTTTGGGGGTATAAGATTTAAGTTATGGTAGGAAAGAAATGCCTCAAGAATTCATTAATAAATCCCTTGAGTCCTGACCTAAGAGGGTGTATTACACTTACAATAGTAAAGGGAAATATATTAAATAAATTATTTGTAAATTTGTGTATGTTTGGAGCGCGGCGTTGTACGGGTGCGAAACAGGGACAGTGAGCGCGGCGAAAAAGAAAAAGTTAGAAGCGTTCGAAATCTAGTTTTATAGGCGAATGATGAGGATTCTGTGGATATAGAAAAGGTTAGAAATGAATAGGTATTAGAAAGAATAGGAGAACAGAGGACTCTATGGAAGTCAATAAGAAATAGGCGAGATAGGTTAGTAGGACACCTTCTCGGGCATGAAGGTCTAGTCAGAGACATATTAGAGGCAGAAACAGGGGTAAGGAGGGGTAGAGGCAGAACTAGATTAGATTACGGTTCTCAAATAGTTAAGGATGTGGGTTGTTCTAGTTTTAGGGAAATGCGAAGTTTAGCTCAGGATAGGAAAGAGTGGAGGTACCTGTCCAACCAGTCTTAGGACTGACGACCTTATGATGATTATGATGAAATTTTTCATCTGTCAATAAATTTTTATCCAGTCAAAAGTACCCACAATCTCTGTAGTTTCGTAGTTTGTAATCGAGTTCCGGGGGTGATGATGCATTTATAGTACCTACATTCTGATGAAGATGCCTCTTTTATTATTTAGAAAGGTGTAGTCATGTATACATGGGTGGCCGCACGCACGTTATATTAGCGTAACATGCCGCGCTCCACTGTCCCACTGACATTTTTTGTTATTAGAAACGAAATGACGGATTACTGTTTAATGGACCGAGGAGTCGCTCTCAGCACGATTTTATTGAAATACCCATTAAGGCAACTTGTCGTGTTACACACCAGAGTGTAATTTTATAATGTATACTCCCAACTAAATAATGGAATCGAAGTGGATCATATGATTCGTTACGAAATTAATTAAGTTAAAATAAGAATTATTAGCGAATCGAGAGTGCGCTTACTGCGCTACAAAACGAATGCATTAAATTACATTGTCACAAACAAATGAGTGGAAGGCGTTGCCCTCGACAGGGACGTAGCCAACGCAAAATTGACCAGTAAATACATTAAAAACATGTCACTTGATGTTTAATTTTAACAGCTTTGAAAGCCTGCGTATAGTCGAACCCACAGGAATATTTCTAATAAAACCTCCAATTTTCCAGAGGTAAAAACAACGTGTTTCGTATATAACCCTCATCAGTACTCCTCATAAAAATAGAAAATCTAGAAAAACTAATAATCGTCATAAACTATGGATGTTAATTATGTTTGAAAATCGAAACAAGAAAAGTGTATTTGGAAATAGTAGTTGACTAATTTGGTTCCCTGAATTCCTCTAGGATCACTATTTTAAATTTTATAATGTTTAACAGTATGACAGTTTTTTGTACTTTTAAGTATACTCATGGAAAATGATGATGTACGTGAACGTAATTATATTAATTAATGCTTCAAATTCCTCATATTTAATTCGGTCATAACACCCATTTATACCTAAATCGATAGTTTCGTCTAACGTACCAAACACAAAATTATTAAATTGTTGTAGGTAGGTAACCATTAATGATATTTTTTTCAGGTATTTATCATTTGACAAATTAGTTGTTAATTGCTCACTGCATGTAATTTTATGTGGGATCCGGATGTTTTTGAAAATTTTTATCGAGGTCCAAAAAAAACCATATTGTTTACCAATTTTGTATTTTAATTTGCCTAAAAACATAAATCATTAACAACTCAAATCAGTTACAAAATAGTTGTAAAAAATCTAGAAAAAAATGATAAGGTTAGCGCTCATAGCTCAAAGGTATTTTGTTGTCTACAGAAAAATATTTTTTAAATAATTTCAATAGTCCTTTGAAAAAATTTTTGACCTTCCGCGGTCCGCCAGTTTAACGGCTGTTGGCCTAGAGGTTTAGGTTTACGCCTTTGCCTGGCATTCGGGGGGACACCGGTTTGGTTTCGGGTCCGTCTGTTTTGGTCCACGGCTATTGTATGTATCTTAATAGACGTTGAAGATGAGGAGCGCGCTAGGTGACCCTGCACATCATATTAATTGATAACAATGGAAAAAGTGAAAACAATAATTATGGAAGATTGTCGAATCACTATTAAAAATATTGCTGAAGATGTTGGAATATCTTAAGGTCAATGCCAACTTTTACAGATGTTTTGGGCATGAAAGGCGTATCTAGAACGTTTCTTCCTAAATTGCTGAATATCACGTAGACATTCCCCCTCTCGAAATTTGCTGCATGTAGTAAACAAAAATCCTATATTCCCCGAATCTGTTTGTGATGTCGAAACCAATCTTCCAATGGAAGCGCACTGAACAGCCAAAAATGAAAACAATTTCTTACCTAAAGGATAAACGGTTGATAAAGAGTATTGCTTGAAAGTTTTACGTCGTTTGCGTGGAGCAAAAACTGCAATTTTGTGGAAAAATCAATCACATTCACCGGACAAGGCCCCCTGTGACTTTATTATATGTACAGTAGAATCCGCTTATAATGACATCGAAGGGAAATGACAAACACGTCATACTAAGCGGGCGTCATACAAAGCATAGTATTAAAAAATAAACAACTTTCTATTTTGGTTAGTTATGTAGATTAATAGAGAGAAAAACTACAAATTGTATATATTTATTAACAGAAAAAGAAAAAGAACGATGAATTGTAAGATTAATATACACAAAAAGGGTCAGAAAAATGGGCGAAAATGTTATTATTAATCATTTGGGTCACTATAGACGGATATGATTTCCTGAGAATTAGACATAATAAACGATATGTCATTTTAAACGGAGTCATTATATCCAAACTTTTCTATAGAGAACTTAATACGAAAACCAAACTTAACACTGCAATTACTTCATATTAAGCGGTTGGTCAATATAGTCGGAGTCATAATAAACGAATTCCACTGTATTTCCAAAACTGAAGAAACCCATGAAAAGCTGGCGTTTGTCAGCATTAATGAGATAAAAACAGAATCGATGAAGCAGTTGAAGGCCATACTGAGTAGTCAGTTGTAGAAGTGCTTCCAAAATAGCAAAAAGCGCTGGCATAAATTGTATGTGAAGGGGGCAAATTTAATATTGATGAATAAATAATTTTTGAAAAATATTAAAATTCTGGGAACTTTTTTATTGCCCTTCGTATGCATGATAGTTTGTGCAGCTGTCTCCAATCCCATTTTCTGTTATTAGCTGACTATTCTACGTCTAATTAAATGATAAAACCGTACCTTAGGCTTACCTCCGATGGAGGAACACCGTTGTTAAAGTATAATACTGAAATGTTCGTCGGTTTAACAAAATTAACTTCTAAGACTGATAACGACAAAAACTATTTATTTACACTAATTATTAAAGAACTTAAAAACACTATTAAATTATTACTAAACTTAGGTTATGAATTATTCTATTTATTTACACTACTGTTGATATATCACTATTCACTGCGCTATTTATTTCACTGCTATCACTGTCAATTTATTTCTNCTGATAACGACAAAAACTATTTATTTACACTAATTATTAAAGAACTTAAAAACACTATTAAATTATTACTAAACTTAGGTTATGAATTATTCTATTTATTTACACTACTGTTGATATATCACTATTCACTGCGCTATTTATTTCACTTTTATCACTGTCATTTTATTTCTGGATTCACTTCTGCAACGGTCAATTTATTTCTTCTCCCTCTCGGCGATCGTCTGTTCCTTTAAATACTCTTTTGTTTACTTTCGGGAACCTTCTGGAAACATCCAGATAGTTTATTTTTTCTTTGAACTGTTAAACTGCTTTCCCAGAACGCAGGTACGACACACACATTTACAAATACGGTTCAGATGAAGAAAGGCGCCTGCGGCTAGTTGGCGAATCGATAATTCATTCATTTACATGTATGCCCAATCGCACACAAATACACTCGTGCTCGTTACAAGACTATACACCATTGACAACGGTACCATACATCCAAATTTGGACGGGATGCAGTAGTCCAACAATAAATTATATTTTTAATCAATTAAATTCCATTAAAATAGCGTGTTTAAATGAATTGTCACCTTGTACGTCCATTTCCGTTTTGGTTACGCCTTGTTTTATACTATGATAGATGATAGATGTTTTAGAACGATTAGATACATTATAAATGAAATAATAATTTAACAAATAGCAAAGTTCGCTGCAAATGCAAATATCAAGGTGATTTTATTATTTACGCGTATGTTTCTGAATTGATTTATTTCGTTAAATACGGAAAATGTTCTGAAAATAACAGGAAATCTGCGTATATTATCATCTGATATTGACATTGTCTTCATTTTGTTGATATTAATAACTAAGATAAAAAAGATACAAAGTCTACATAACCTCGTATTTACATAATTACATGTATTAATATTGGAGCATCATATTATTCGATAGTAAAGTAACATCATAATAACAAAAGCCATAAAAAATAATTTTAATGAATCAATTTGACAACCCTGTTAGCGTTTGCTGCACATATATTGATTCTATGAACTATGACAATGAAAGCAATTGCTATTATAAAAAGAATAACTAGATCACTAATAATTAATTAAGAAAACAACAGTGATAATTTAGTACTTTATAATAAAAAAATGTGGCAATTCTATTAATAATTGCAATTTCTACAAAAGTGCAACTAAAAAACAATTTGGTTTTTAAAAAGATATCACAATTAGCCAATTCCCACACAAAGCGCGTGTTTATGATAATTATACTGTAATTAATATGTACGTCGAGTTTGGGATTGGTAAGTTTTTATCCATTTTAGTTCCAAAATAGTAGACTGAGGAATTGCATGTTACATTTGCTTAAAAGAAAACTTGGCAACACTGTTAATTGTTGTCGCATACAATAAAGAAAACAAGTGATTCTAAAAAGAAAAGAACAATTTGGTGTTTAAAACAAACGTCATTAATGCTCGATTAACTTAGCATAACCACCTGTTTTACGATAATTATTATATTAATTAGTCTCGCTGTAATTAAATAGGTATTTAAATTTCATAAGTAGTTTTAAATGTTTGAGTTAAGTTTCGTATTCTTTTCTCGTTTTAGGCTGCCGGTGGTGAGTGACTGCCCGGCGGGTCAAACGGCACGGGTCAGTTCCAACCTGCACCCGACAAGCAGTATGGCCGTAAGCCGTGTGCCCAGTCCACCGCCCCAGGAGGTCAACACCCCCGTCGCCGAAAACTGGTGCTACACGCAGGTAAAAACAATAAAAACTTAATTTTCAAAAGTGTCGTTTACCGCAGTAACTATGGGAGGCCATATTTGTTTTTGTTCAATCATCGCAAAAATTAATTCGGTTTTAATGTACATAATATAAAAAGCTTTATAATGTGATTTGTTATCATGGTAGATTTTCGTAAAAAGTAAAGATACATGTGTCGTATTGTACATTAACCACAGAAATTTTGGTTGCACATTAATTTGGTTCTCGTCCGATCACGACATTTGAAATGAATATGTATGACGTTATTAATGTGAAACTGCAGTAAGACTTCAATAGAATCAAATAAAGGAATATTTGGCAAATGTATCAAAAGCAGGGCCGTAGCGATGAGCTCGGGGCTCCGGTGCGGTATTCCGCAAGGGGCCCTTCTTAAAAAATTGATATAGAAAAAAGTAAAATAAAAAAATATGATGTTCATTTCGTAGTTTGACTCAGCTCATCTCTAACAGCATAGTTTTTTTTAGAAGTCATTTTTTGAAAACAGAAAACTGCTAAGGGGCCCCTCGACTGCGGGGGCCCCGGTGCGCCGCACCGCTTGACCGGTCATCGCTACGGCCCTGATCAAAAGACTTACTTACTCTGTTAGATGATGATACGTTGTTGTCAGATATCTCTTTGTAGTTTCAAGAAAATTTGGTTTGCTAGGTATATCCGTTGTAAAAGTGATAATATTCTAGAAATTTGATCGATCTTACATCTCAAATCGTGTGTAATAAGTTGTAGATTTTGCGTAAACATTTTGATATCAAATGTAGGATGCTGCATCATTTTGCTGAAAACATTTATTAGCTTTAATATCTAATCTAGTGCCAAATTTAAATAGAACATAAGAAGTGTCTTATTTATAAGCCCGGCGGTTCCAATTTCGCCATCGTGTTATTTGGGTCTTTACCTGATTTCCGTATCTCGTTACTAAATCCAAGGGCAATAAAATTTAGCTCCTGCTTTTTAAGTAACATCACAAAATGCATGTTCTATACAGAAAATACCACAAATTGCGCGGTAAACGCCATCTATAGTACGATGCTACATTTTAGGATTACGTATGCTCCAACAAGGTCCATTTAAATATATGGATATCTACTTGCTGAAACGAATTCCGGCGTAGCTAACCTCAACGTGATAGGCACGTTACCATAATCGAATAAAATAATTCGAAGTGGTCTGTATTCTGTCGAAACTGCCGGACGCGGATCACGATTTTGATCGTTTTGGATCTCAGAAGCGCGTCGCAGACAGCTCCGACAGAACACAGACCAATTTTTACCTGCTGCTTTAAAAGCGCGTTTTAGAAAATACCACAATATCATACTACAGATGGCGTTTACCGCGCTTATCAGTAAACGTACAAAACACCCATCTTGTTAATAACAGCATGCGCATCTTTCATGCTATATACTAAATGCAATATCTGACAACGCTGCTGTCTTTTTCTTCAAAATGGCATGCCATTCATTGGACGGAATTCGTGGGTAATTACAGAAGAACCTTTTTTCAGACGGTACGAATTTTGTGTTGCCTGAAATCGCAGAATTAAAGACAGGACAGAATCCATGTGCGAAGCCACCGGTTTTTACCCACTATAGGTATAGGCGAAAGTGGTCTTGGTGTTTTTGCTTTTTTATGTGTTTTCCTACGATTGCTACTGTTTCAATTATTAAAATCTTAGGTAGTCTATAAGTAAAAGAAAAATACTGGTATGCAAGGGAAGAAAAAGTAGGGAAAGAGCGAATATAAGGATAGGAGACGAAAGATTAGAACAAGTGGCTGATTTTAAGTATCTAGAAAGTCAGGTAAGTCAGGATGGATAGGGATATAAAGCATAGGGTAACGCAGGGTCTAGTTGCCTTCAATAAATAGAAGTCACTTCTATGCTTGCGAGCGATTAAATTATAAATTTGAAGAAGATTTTTAAAGGTGTATGTTTGGAGCGCGCCGTTGTAAAAGAAAAGGTCAGAAGCGTTTGAAATGTGGTGTTACCGGCGAATGATGAGGATGCCGTGGATAGAGAAGGTTAGAAATGAAGAGGTATTAGAAAGAATAGGCGAACAGAGGACTATGAAACTTTGGGATAGATTGGTAGTACAACTTCTCAGGCATGAAGGGCTAGTCAGAGACATATTAGAGGCAGATACAGGAGTTACGAGGAGTAGAGGTAGACCTAGATTAGATTACTGTTCGCAAATAATTAAGGATGTGGGATGTTATAGTTTTAGGGAAATGCGAAGATTAGTTCAGGATAGGAAAGAGTGGAGGTGTGTGTCCAACCAGTCTTACTACTAACGACCTTATGATGATGAGGTAGTCTATAAGACCTTCATTCCTATCATAAAGTGAACCGTTAAAGGTTCGACTATTCGACCTTCAGCTTTTGTTGTATTGGCGTTGCAAAAATGCCGTTTTTACGGTTAAATATAAGACGGTTACTTTTCGCAATAAATTGGTATAGATAGACATTACTGACGACGGCCCTGACTCTGTTTAATAACTATTGAATCATACATCTTCGGAGGAACATTACGAAGTGTTCGCTTTTCTCTAAACTTTGGACAATTCCGATAAAAATAACATTAGCATAACGATGGCTTCAAAATGGATTTTTTTCTGTAAACGGTTGGGACGCTCGTTACACTTTTGTATTATTAAAATAGGATATTTTATCTGATTCCGGATTAGTTTTTTTTTTTTTTTAAGTAGGTGTACGCTTTCTTATTGTTAGTAACGTCGAAACCAGGTATCGATTTGACGTTTGTGTAGACAATAACTGTCACGTTACTGTTCGTTATTTGTGTGTTACATTTTGAAACGGTGTTAGCTCATTTCGTAATTCTAATTTTATTCGAAACGGTGAAGTGAATCCATTCTGACATTGAAGCCAAGCACACTTGGGCGCGGACACTCCTCCAGAAAAGCCGCGACCGATGAAATGAATGAAGTTTTCACATTTCACTGTATGTATTACCTACCTGTCTACGTGATGCTGTTGTTGAATAGTAATAAGAGCAACTAAAATTAAACTGTTTAATAATAAAATTGACACACATTATAACAAAACTTGAGAAATGCAGTCTTATTACACAGACTGATCTCTAATTCAAGATGACACCTTGGGCTTCGAAACTCGTTTTAGATTTTCAAACGCTCTATGTAGAATTTTGGGTTTTAGTGTTTTGTTTATTTTGGTTTGTTCCACAGAACTCCATTTAATTTGCTCGCATCTCCTTATCGCAAAAAATAACGGAGAGAGTGGGATTGCCATAAGTGAATTACTCTGTACTTACGTAATACAAACAAATCAGTATTTTTGTTAAGTATGAACATGTGAGTCGACGAACGGAGGTAAATAAGTGGGAACTTCTTACAATTTTAAGGCTACAGTTAAGTAACTATGCCTAAACCGTATAACTATAACAGTTTTGATTTTTGAGATGAAATTTTTGTAGAAATTTTATTTTTATTTTATTTTCTATTTAAAATCATCTGAAGAAGTAAATGTTAGGCTAGCTATTCTTGTAAACTGTCTATCTATCACAAGAAATTCATTTTCAGCCTGACTATTTCATCTAAATAATACCTAAACATTAATCGATTTCTGTATTCTTTCCTTTGATCCACCAAAAATCTTCATTTATTTAACATTAAAAAAATGCGTTGCTCAGGTATTAACCTCCTCAGACACATGATTCAGTCACACATTCAACAGCTCTCCTAACAAAAATTACGTTACAAAAGTTAGCCCCTATTGCTTAAATCATCCAGAATCACCTCACCAATTATATAACGTGAATCGCTTTTTAAATCCGAAGTTTGTAAAAAGTAGACAGTAAACTTGACGGAATTTGTAGGCTAGCTTCCGGATTTGTTATTTCCGAATTTTATAATGTGATTGGCATTAAAAACACGCTCATCTTCAACGAAATTTCCTTTCCGAGGCTTTGTGTCAGCCCAATCATATATTGTGTCAACACTTATCGTTTTGTGGTAATTTAAAAACTTGGAAATTGCACGGTACACTATAGGAACTACGATAAATTTTCCCTAATCGGCGCCATATTTTTAGTCTCCTCCCATTTGACGGATCCCAATGGAGACACATATCATTAATGATGATTCTAGCCCTACTTTTAGTTTCCTGGAGATCGCAACGAATTTTGGTGTTCTTTTATTAATTTGTCTTTTCGACATTGCTAGAAAATAAGTTTATTCATATTAGTTGTTAACCGATTTTTGATAAAACGAAAAAAAATCAACATTTGGAACAATTAAGAGTTGTTTTTTTACGGCCGATCCCTGTATATGCGGAATTTGCTCGTAGTGTATCTCGTCCTCTTTGTTACGTTAGTAAAATAACATGTGTAGTAATGTACAAAACTACACAGGTATACACATTACACGAAAGGTAGATATCGTATCACACGTGTTGTAAATGTTTAAATTGAGGCGTGCGTTTCTCTATTTACACTCTCGAATACAGAAACGGCGATATGACCTTATTTTTAACCTTGTATTACTTAACAATTTATTGTCAGTTGCGAATCAGCTGATGCCATATGCCTGCCTACGTTACGAACAGACATCTGACATATTGCTTATTACATTACGTGTATTCATTGAGCTATAATGTAATATATAATTACAATTACAGTTCTATAAAAATGATATCTTTATTGTGGGGCCCATGACGACGTGGGCTCATACTCTGCTATTAAAATTATTATTAAATTAAACAATTTACTTTCATTATGTACCTAAATGAAAGTTAAATTCCGGTGCACAGAATAGTGAAAAACCAATTTAGTTGTTGATTGTATTTCCTGATGGGATTTATGTTCATTGATCTCTTAGAAATTAGAAACTAAAGATGGACTGGGTGTCCGGGTTCGATTCGATACCCGAAAGATTTAGTACTTTTTTTTACCACAACCATATCACCTATCCACCCACTCCCCCGATTTCTAATAGGAGGCTGGAAGCCTGAAATAGTACATTACGTATCGAGGGAAGAAACAGGGTTTTGTCAGACTGTATGTGAATTGCAGTCTGAGATAACCTTGTTTCTTCCCGAGGTACGTATACTATTTTTTGTCATGTTTATGCGGAAAACTCGTCATTAAATTGATAGTTGGCAAAATAAGAGTAAATGATTTAGAGGTTAGAAATTGTCATTGAACAACTGATTTCTGCGCATGCCCATAAACTTTAGCGCATGCGCTCAAAAGACTAATTTCATTACCTCCCGACTAAAACACGGCTGCAAAGAGGCCATTTCTTCCCTATTTCATAGCACGCAAAACGAGCGTTCCGCGTTAACATGACAAAAAAGGTTTTTCTCCATACCTTCCGATGGAATGACTGCTTTCCTACCAGCATTAGTAGCTAGTGTCAATGAAGTACCCAAAAGATTTTTAAAATTTTTAGTGGACAACACTCTCTTCGTGTCATGTACTTCACGAAAGGAAATACATAGCNATCAATAATCAAATCACTAATTGTTACTGTTTCATTACATACTAAGTATTGGTATTTTGAAATCTTATTAATTAATACTTTGGTTTGTACTTGTGTTTCGGTTTCGGCAAAAGTTTCGGCCAATTTTGGCCGAAACCGAAACTGACGCCGAAACTTGATTTTTGGCCTAAACTCAGCCGAAACCGAAACCGAACTTTCGGTCGGACACTAATTTGAACAATTAGTATTTGCGAGTTTTGGGACAAATTTTGAATTTCTCGAATGGGATTTCAATGTTTTGGGAATTTCGTCTTATGAGAAGACACTGTTTGAATGCTACAATATAACCACTGTCGGCACGTCTTGCTTAGAGGAGTTTCAGTTTCAAAATTGTTATTGGAAAGCCTCTGTTATTTTCAATAGGAGAGTTCATGAAAATGAACGACTAAAGAAAAATTCGTCCCTTTATGTCTGTGTGTAAACATTTGGTGAATGATATTAATATTCAAAAAATTCATCAATTATATGACATTGTGATATGACACATTTGGATAACGGGGTGTGCTGAATTGTTTCAATAATATTTTAATGCATGTCGACCTTCGTACAAGGCTTTTAGACAAACGGTAATCGATTTTCTCTTCACGCAATCATTGATATTAGGTACAGACGTATGCATTATATTAAATTATTCAGAGGAATTTCGTTCTTGTAACGGTTGCAAATGAATTGCAATAATTAAATTATACTACTTCGTAATCTTGAAGAAGAATTATTTATACTGAGTGTTTATTTTCCTGGTACATATTAAAAAGGAGAGGAAATGAGGAGGTAGGAAAACAGAAGGCGCTACGTCTTCACGCCTTAACTGCTCGACTAATCATCATAAACCTTTATTCACACATTGTTAGGGGTACAGAAAAGGACATAGGGTTCCTTTTATCCAGAAATAGAAAAATTACAACGCACTACTGAAGTGAAACTTCTCCAAACGTACAAACAAACCGGGATAGGGGTTAAGGAATTGGTTTAATGGTATTATTTGTACACTATGCTTCGCACGGGTGCAATGCTTTTTTGTAATTAGACAATACAAACCGGCCGCAAACCGCTATCCCTGCATTTTAAGTCTGTAATATCTTCGAAAATATTCATTTAAATTGTATGCTGTAAAGGGTCATATTGATCTATATTAAATGCACAATGTATTTAAAAGTACTTAATTTACTTAAGGATGTTTGGGAGGTATGTCAAAATTCTACGAGACAAATTTAAATTTGGAAGAACGTTCCTCATTCAATTCTAAAACTCCTGTAGAAATTACAAATCGATTCACTAAACGGTTAANACTAAGTGTCAGTCTTCCCCTACCATAACCTTTTGATCCCAAGCTTATCCATCAAACCAGTAAGGGAATGCAATTGAATCAATCAAGAGTGCCGCATATCAGCTAAGGTAGGACGTCCCTGCTGTCCAAATGCTGATTAAACTCATTACGAACTATTACTGCACATTTTGTCTACTGTTCACTCTCTGTAGTATATTTTTTCTGAAATAAGTCTGTCCATTCGTATTTAAATTGAGTTATTTCGAAAACAGCGAATGCTATTTTTTTAAAATTTTGATATACAAATAGTAGACATTCCAGAAATATTTTTCCGAAGTAGTTTTTGTTTTTGATCTAAAAAAAAAATCGAGACAGCGGAAGGAGAGTTAGCGCAATGTGAGTAGACGAAATGCGGGCAGCTGCGTGAGTTACGCAAACCAAGTTGCGCGGGTCAGCTGGTTTAATATATTTAGTACAAAATATATACATTAATATTTACGCAATCGTTGTCGTCGACGGTGGTGTTTTAGATGTCGTAAGAACAAATTTGCTGAACTTTCTATTTGAACGTACATGTCAAACATTAATACTAATAAGTCATTTCTCGGACGAGAAGGGGCGTGTGTGTTGGGAGTTGAGAGGAGACGGAGGCGGGGAACAAAAGAAAAGTTGTAGTAATGAGACGAGGAATGTATTAAATGGCGATTATTGTTTGCAGGTGAAAGTGGTAAAATTCAGTTACATGTGGACGATCAACAACTTCAGCTTTTGCCGCGAGGAGATGGGCGAGGTGCTGAAATCGTCCACGTTTTCAGCTGGGGCCAACGACAAACTAAAATGGTAAGTTGAATGAAACGAACACATACGTACATACATACGTAGACACAATGTGAAAGCACGAGTAGGTGCAACGAAACGTGAGTCGCAGCAAACGCGAATATACCGCCGCATTTTGTTCCGCCTAGGCGGTTTTCGAAAACGGTGCTGGTTTCAAATTTCAAAAGCGGCTAACTGAACGTCACCCTGATTGTTACACATTACGTTTTGCGTTAGGGTAGCGACGTTTGTATGTACTCATCATCATCATCATAAGGTCGTCAGTCCTAAGACTGGTTGGATACGCACCTCCACTCTTTCCTATCCTGAGCTAATCTTCGCATTTCCCTAAAACTTTAACAACCCATATCCTTAACTATTTGCAATCAGTAATCTAATATAGATCTACCTTTACCCCTCCTAACTATTGTTTCTGCCTCTAATATGTCTCTGACTAGATCTTCATGCCTGATAAGGTGTCCTGGTAACTATCTTGCCTATTTCGTATTGACTTCCATAAAGTCCTCTGTTCTCGTATTCTTTCTAATACCTCTTCATATTTCATATGTAACCTTCTCCATCCACGTTATTCTCATCATTGGCCTGTAACCCCACATTTTGAACGCTTCTAAACCTTTTCGGTAAAGGTCTAGATGATGGCCCCCACTCCCGAAAGGGGTGGGTATGGAGGGGATCGAAAGATGGTGGCCATCTGAGTAAAATCCCATAAAAAATCTGCGGCGATGTCACCCCCATAATAAGTTATGGGGGTTGAAAGTTGATTTTTTGACAATTTTCATTCACTATAATTCAAATAAAATTCAATAAAAAAAATATTTTCAAGCGGGTGGAGGTGGGGGATCGAAAGAGGGTGGTCACTTGAACAACTGGATTTNCAGGTATACACATTACACGAAAGGTAGATATCGTATCACACGTGTTGTAAATGTTTAAATTGAGGCGTGCGTTTCTCTATTTACACTCTCGAATACAGAAACGGCGATATGACCTTATTTTTAACCTTGTATTACTTAACAATTTATTGTCAGTTGCGAATCAGCTGATGCCATATGCCTGCCTACGTTACGAACAGACATCTGACATATTGCTTATTACATTACGTGTATTCATTGAGCTATAATGTAATATATAATTACAATTACAGTTCTATAAAAATGATATCTTTATTGTGGGGCCCATGACGACGTGGGCTCATACTCTGCTATTAAAATTATTAATAAATTAAACAATTTACTTTCATTATGTACCTAAATGAAAGTTAAATTCCGGTGCACAGAATAGTGAAAAACCAATTTAGTTGTTGATTGTATTTCCTGATGGGATTTATGTTCATTGATCTCTTAGAAATTAGAAACTAAAGATGGACTGGGTGTCCGGGTTCGATTCGATACCCGAAAGATTTAGTACTTTTTTTTACCCCAACCATATCACCTATCCACCCACTCCCCCGATTTCTAATAGGAGGCTGGAAGCCTGAAATAGTACATTACGTATCGAGGGAAGAAACAGGGTTTTGTCAGACTGTTTATGAATTGCAGTCTGAGATAACCTTGTTTCTTCCCGAGGTACGTATACTATTTTTTGTCATGTGCGGAAAGCTCGTCATTAAATTGATAGTTGGCGAAATAACAGTAAATGATTTAGAGGTTAGAAAGACATTGTCATTGAACAACTGATTTCTGCGCATGCCCATAAACTGCAGCGCATGCGCTGAAAAGACTAATTTCATTGCCTCCCGACTAAAACACGGCTAAAAAGAGGCCATTTGTTCCCTATTTCATAGCACCTAAAACGAGCTTTCCGCGCTAACATTACAAAAAAGGTTTTTCTCCATACCTTCCGATGGAATGACTGCTTTCCTACCAGCATTAGTAGCTAGTGTCAATGAAGTACCCAAAAGATTTTTAAAATTTTTAGTGGACAACACTCTCTTCGTGTCATGTACTTCACGAAAGGAAAGACATAGCAATGTTACTAAGTGTCAGTCTTCCCCTACCATAACCTTTTGATCCCAAGCTTATCCATCAAACCAGTAAGGGAATGCAATTGAATCAATCAAGAGTGCCGCATATCAGCTAAGGTAGGACGTCCCTGCTGTCCAAATGCTGATTAAACTCATTACGAACTATTACTGCACATTTTGTCTACTGTTCACTCTCTGTAGTATATTTTTTCTGAAATAAGTCTGTCCATTCGTATTTAAATTGAGTTATTTCGAAAACAGCGAATGCTATTTTTCTGAAGTTTTGATATACAAATAGTAGACATTCCAGAAATATTTTTCCGAAGTAGTTTTTGTTTTTGATCTAAAAAAAAAATCGAGAC
>NW_020438927.1:343041-358350 GCF_000699045.2 Agrilus planipennis
CCCCATAAAAAGTTATGGGGTTGAAAGTTGATCATTTTGATAATTTTCAAACACTATAATTCAAATAAAATAATTATTATCAAGCGGGTGGAGGTGGGGGATCGAAAGAGGGTGGTCACTTGAACAAAACTCGATAACCTAACCTAACCTACCCTATTGATAAAGATATTTAAATAATGTTTTATATAACTTTCTCAATATCTTTATGTATTTTTCATTAGTTTTACCTTTGAATATTGTTTAAGAATGACTACATAAATATTTACATGCCTAGGAATGTATAAAAATTGGCATATTTATTAACTTTGAACCCCCATAACTACCAGGGTAGACAGACTAGGAATCCTCTCGAAGTTCTAGGCAATGATCTATAGTCTGTGTATACCTGTAAGACATGCCTACTGGTGGGGACTCGGATACTCCGATGTTTGGGGATATCTCCCGGTTTCTGGGTTTCATTTCAATTTCTCCGTGCCCCGTCCGAGTACAACGAGAAGTGTAATAAAATTTATTTTTCTTTACTAGACTCCAGTTTGTTTCATAATAATTTTAGTCATGATTTCCCAATACGACGAAGAAAACGTGCAACTTGATAATGTGTTTTAGTGTATGAATAAGCACAATATGGAAAAATCCCGATTATTTCTCTTAATATTTATAGTTGTCATTTAGTTTCATCAAGTTTCTCTGGAAGACTACCCCCGTCCCTTTTACGTTGATGAAAATCTCCAGGTTACAATCTCCCTCAATGTGACAACTACCACTTTGATTATACTATAACACTATTCACTGTTTAATTGAAATTAGAAGAACAATACCTTCGAAAAAAGTGGTCTAAAAAAATTTTGAGGAAATACGATCGCAATATTGTCTGAAATTCAAGGCATGATTTAGACGACCTTTCTTTTTAGGTCTAATAATTGCCTTTAGTGGCTCCTACTACTCCTTGTAGGCAACAAGTCGACACCTGCGCGCTGCGCTACCTACAATTTCAATAAATTTATGCTACAGGCGACCTAATAACTGATGTCACATATTATGTCGTTCGTTCCTGTTTATATATACTCTTACCTCCATGGTGTAACTTCTCAATGTATTACAATTTGTCTTAAAGTAAGTTAGCTGCATTTGAAACCAGCACTACATTCAAAAGTCCCTCAATTTAGAAATACCATTGGATACATAGTTCCTTCACACGTCTCAAAAATTTATAGATTTGAACTATAGTCCGACCGAAACTGGTTTTCCGGCCGAAACCGAAACCGAAACCGAAACTCACGTGGTCAAGTATAAAATTCCTTAAAACTTAAAATACTGAAATTTGGTGCATTTTACCCATTATTCTGCATTAATTAGGACATGAAATGGAAACACAGTATATTAGTTTTGTTGTAATCATTTATTTAATGTTCATTGATCTCTTAGAAATTAGAAACTAAAGATGGACTGGGTGTCCGGGTTCGATTCGATACCCGAAAGATTTAGTACTTTTTTTTACCACAACCATATCACCTATCCACCCACTCCCCCGATTTCTAATAGGAGGCTGGAAGCCTGAAATAGTACATTACGTATCGAGGGAAGAAACAGGGTTTTGTCAGACTGTATGTGAATTGCAGTCTGAGATAACCTTGTTTCTTCCCGAGGTACGTATACTATTTTTTGTCATGTTTATGCGGAAAACTCGTCATTAAATTGATAGTTGGCAAAATAAGAGTAAATGATTTAGAGGTTAGAAATTGTCATTGAACAACTGATTTCTGCGCATGCCCATAAACTTTAGCGCATGCGCTCAAAAGACTAATTTCATTACCTCCCGACTAAAACACGGCTGCAAAGAGGCCATTTCTTCCCTATTTCATAGCACGCAAAACGAGCGTTCCGCGTTAACATGACAAAAAAGGTTTTTCTCCATACCTTCCGATGGAATGACTGCTTTCCTACCAGCATTAGTAGCTAGTGTCAATGAAGTACCCAAAAGATTTTTAAAATTTTTAGTGGACAACACTCTCTTCGTGTCATGTACTTCACGAAAGGAAAGACATAGCAATGTTACTAAGTGTCAGTCTTCCCCTACCATAACCTTTTGATCCCAAGCTTATCCATCAAACCAGTAAGGGAATGCAATTGAATCAATCAAGAGTGCCGCATATCAGCTAAGGTAGGACGTCCCTGCTGTCCAAATGCTGATTAAACTCATTACGAACTATTACTGCACATTTTGTCTACTGTTCACTCTCTGTAGTATATTTTTTCTGAAATAAGTCTGTCCATTCGTATTTAAATTGAGTTATTTCGAAAACAGCGAATGCTATTTTTCTGAAGTTTTGATATACAAATAGTAGACATTCCAGAAATATTTTTCCGAAGTAGTTTTTGTTTTTGANATTCCAGAAGAAGGATTAATGATGGCCTTGTAGGTCGAAACTTGTTAAGAATTTAATAAAAATTAAGTGAAAGTTTTCAAAAAGTGTTTTTTTACCAAGTATCATTATGATCAACTTTCATATAGTAGAGGCCAAATCTATCAATTTTCTCATATTTATTATTATATTATTATTCCAGATGGATTCGTTGTCCACGAGAAGGTACCAATGGTACCAATAAATTGTTTTTTTTTTCGTTACCCACAAACGCTTCGTACCATTTCAGTTAGATTTGTCTATAAAAGTGCCAATTTTCTTAAAATACTGCAAAAGTGAAAAATCCCTCTATTATTTCTACTTGAGAATAACATGACGCATTTTAGGGAGCGGAGGGTTTTGTAACACGTACACAACAAGGAACGGGCATCCTTGTTTACTTTTTTTTTATTATTTTCCGGTATTTTGCGCTACGTTTAAAAAAGATAGTAAAAATAGTCACAAGTCACCTAACAATTTTCGTTTTTTATTTCTTATTAAAAAATCATATAAGTAGAACACAAAAGAACGTAAAGTATCATTTTAGTCGATTTAAGATCATAAAAGTGCCAGGAATACCACGCCACCTTATCCCCGAAAAAACTTCACGAAGATAGCAGGCTTTGTAATTATTGATTGAAAAATAAGCCAAGGTCTCTGACATTAATTTATATCTCCAAAAAAAATATAAACGATAATTTTTGAACATTATAGGCCAAAAATAAGTTAAGTATATACGTATGATATTTAATTTAATTCAGTAAAAAGAGAAAATAAGTGATCAAATTATGATCTTAACAACATATTTATTAACGGATTTTTTTGTCTAAGTGACCGTTCTAATTTTATGTATTCTTGTCTCCGATTGTACCTCCCAAACATCCTTAAGATTTATTTAATCACTTGTTCTTGCTTGTTACCAAAACTAAGAGAACGCGAACGCCCTCGCCTGGACGTTCTTACGATCTCGACAAAATGTTACTTCAACACAAGACCAGAAATAAGAACGTCAATTTAAATTGATTGTGTGCGCCGTGTGTTCTGGCACGAATATCCCATTGACTACGCCACTGCGTTTGCTCCTTATTCGCCGATGTGCGACTTAACGGCTTCTGAGTTCGTTACCCTATAATCGGAAACTATTTTGACGAAGACGCTAAATAAAACAAAATGTAACAAAATCGCCGCCGAAGTAAATTTAGTCGCCTGTAAAGAGGTGTCAATGTATACATGCATTTGTGTACCTACGTTTTTCGTTCGACAAAGAAGTCACATATAAGTGCATATTAATAACATTCAACGGTAGAAATAATGTTTTTGAAGTCACACTCCAATTTTTGTTTCATAAAGTTCAGTATTTCTCCAAAATTACCGGTAGTTGGTAAAAAATTCGTCAGCACAAAGTCAAAAAGGCGTTAAATTATTCATCCATTAGCTTAAAAATCAATAAGTAATGGTGTTCCATGTTTCAAAAATTTAAAATAGAATGCTTAAAATTGTATGTTATTATTGTTGGTTACTAACCCGAAATTTCTTTTCTATATACATATAAAAAAAAACTAAAAAAATGTGTATGTATATGGCGGAATTTGAACTCGCGCATTGCGTCGTGCTAGACGCACGCTCTATCGGTAGAGCCATTTACGAGAACGCGTTTACAGACAAGCAAATATGTCAATTTTTCTCATATACAAAAGAATCCGCTTATAATGACATCAAAGGGAAATGACAAACATTCATACTAAGCGGGCGTCGTACAAAGCATAGTCTTAGAAAATAAACAACTTTCTATTTTGGTTAGTTATTTAGTTTAACAGAGAGAAAAACTACAAATTGTATATATTTATTAACAGAAAAAAAAAGAACGATGAATTGTAATATCAATATACATAAGAAGGGTCAGAAAAATGAGCGAAAATGTTGTTATTAAACATTTGGGTCACTATAGCCGGATACGATTTCTTGAGAATCAGTCATAATAAACGATATGTCAATTTAAACGGAGTGATTATATCCAAACTTTCCTATAGAGAATTTAATATGAAAACCAAACTTAACACTGCAATTACTTCATATTAAGCGGTTGGTCAATGTAGGCGGAGTCATAATAAACGAATTCCACTGTAGTTATTAGTCGAAGATAATCAAAATGGTATGGTCAAAAGTATAGGCAACCACTTATCTCAATCTGTAAAAGATATTAATTATTTTGGAAAGTACTGTACCGATTTGACATTTTTATAAAAAAACAAAGATTACGAAATGGATTTCAAAACCTTCTTAGTAGAATTGCTTTAAAACCTCACAGCTGTGACACACACGGGAAGCGGACCTCATGCCCTCTCATTCAATTAATAACATCGGAACATTTTTCCCCTAGATTAAAACATATTTATGCCTTACAATTGTAGGTAACTTTGAATTTAGAAACAAACTGAACAATACGAAAAAATAAACTGACAATCAGTCCATCTAAAATAGCAAAGTTGACACTTAACTATATTCCGACATTACCGGAAACCAGCAATCTTTAACAATAATTTTAAAAATAAATGCTTCGTTAAAGATATTTTTTTAAGAATCTATGGGTATTGTTATTTGCATTTACGAATATTTTGATTTTAGATGGTTTTGAGTCAATTACTGTATGTAAATTCTAAAACTGGCGTTGTTTCTACAATAATAATAATTCATTTGTTTATCCTTGCAATTATTTATAGGTATACCTGTGATCGTTTTTGTTCTCGCTATACGTATACAGATATTATATAATCCGTTACTGCTTGTTATTTAGAATTTCAATGTCAATTGCTACTGTGTTTTATTTGTTAAAGTGATAGCTTTTTTTATAAGATAACGCTCATTGATATAAATAATAAAAAACAATTGCCAGTCAGTCAATAAGTGGCGATTGCCGTAAAACATAATGGGTTTACATGTTTAATTGTTGTATCTTCACAATTAAACAAAGTTCCCATTCGCGTGTGTTTTTTTCTGTGGGTAAAAAACGATATTTTTTCTAAGCATATTTCGTTGTGGTTTTCGCCATTGTTTAGAATGTGGATGCTGGATACCATGCTAAATCATGTAAAGATCACCGAGTAATGTCGTAATTCTTCCCGATTTATTAAATCGTTGTAAGAATGCCAATAGCAATACCAATTACTGCGACAGTCACGACTCCTGTTGCTACTTTAACCTAACGCCATCTAGTGTACCTACGGTGTCACCTTCTACGCCGTTATAGAATTCACCAGGAGTAGAAGGATGTTCCAAAATATAACCCAGCATAGTGACCAGTGCTGATGACGCCAAGAATCGATGCCATTCTGTTGATTCGTTCTGAAATATTCTGGCCAGTGCGTTGACGTCAAATTGACGCCATATTGAGAATAGTGTTTGTACTCGTTTAAAACAATTTTGCTCCAAAAGTTATTAAAGATTCTTACAATAAAAAATTCCTGAAAGTCTGATGCACACAAGCCCGCTTGATATACTACTACGTCACATTTGTCTCACCAGTACAATATGGTGGCACACCATTACAATATGGCGTCGATTCATGACGTTAGCAGCATGCTTAGTTATATTTCGCAACCCATCCGAAATGTCGTTACTAGACATTCGACAGCCGCGTTTCATATGCGGGAGTATTGTGGTGTTGTTTCAATGCCCAAAGAATTTTGTATTGAATAATTTTAACTCCGCCCATAGATTGAAAATGAATAATAGTATTTAGAGTAAAAAATGTGGCAAAGAAATAAATAAATAAGCAAACCGAAAAGGGACTTACTCTTTATAATATATTACGTCAGTAAGGATTGCTAAATAACTTATTAAATTGTCCTATTAAATACAAAAAAGTATATGTACAATGTGCTGTTATTTACTTTATTTATTTATCTATTGTACATTTTATTTATTCAACTAAATATTGAAAAAAATTATTTCGTAAAAAAAAAATCCTATGGAAATGAGAATTATAATTTTAATTTCCACATTATTTATAATTAATTAACACGTATAACGTATATTATACTTTTTGTAAAATTTATGGTAAAATGGTGAACAGGTTAAGTACCTAAAACCCGTAGCCTACCAGATTCAGCAACTTCCATGGGAATGTTAGGAAGGTCGAATTGGGACCACAAAAATATCCGAATCATTTGTTTTACGAGCAACTCATTAACCGCAGAAGTAGGTATGCAAATAAAGTAATTAAAAGGTGATTTTAATGTGGGTATCTCAAATCTAACAATTAAAATGCCTTATTAAAACATTGACGTTAGATCTCCCTTATTATTATCGCTAATAACCATCACATGTCTCATTCGATTTCTGTAATTGACCTTGATTTTATCTTTGAATTGGGACAGTGGCGGCTCGTACGATTTTAATATATATGAATAAGTATATATTTACATACATGTTTCTGGAAATGTATGAAATTTAGGAATTGTATATAATTCTTAGGAAATGTATACAATTCCGAGGTTATTTAGGAAATGTATAAAATATTATTTCAAAGATTTTTTAATTCACACATCCTGGGAAATGTATGTATTTCCTAGGAATTGTATGAAACTCCGTTATTGTAGTAGGAAATGTATAAAACTGATGCTTTCTGTGAATAAAAAGGATAAAATACGTTAGTTAACTGAGAATCACAGTTATCTGTGTTACTCGGTTCTAGTATGATCGCCTGATATATATGCATTGGTGACGTTATTGTTTGGTTAGGTTAGGCTTGGAGATGTATATACAGTTCGTTTTAAGAAGTTTGAGATATGCCCCTTCCCTTTACTAGGATGCGCCGTAGCATAATTCCAAATTCAATCATATTTGTCTGCGAAGCTCATTTCTCCACCGATCATCGAGCGAGAACTAGACAAAAGTGTACAGTACCATTTGCAAAATTATTTAAACTGCTTCGTTAAAATTTAAGAATACGCTTTATTTAAAAGCATATTTAGCCAAAAATAATAACAAGTGAATTAACTTAATGTTCTACACACCTATAAAACTTTTGCTTTGTTTTCTATTGTTAATTTTTATACATATTTGTTTTAAGAAATTGCTAAACATTTTCGTCTAGTACTGTATAGTTCTAGCCGATCTCCTAGGACCGCCCATCGAGAGCTCTGCTCGTTCAAGCTTCTTTCAACTATTTCTGTCTTGCTCACGCCTAATGTGTTTTCTTTCTATCTTCGCTTAGATTTCTGCAAGGTCACAATTCTAACAAATTAAAATAGAATGTACATTAGTGACTATAATAAAGCCAAATAATATGGCTATTAGGTAGATTAACAGACTGGAGTTTTTATACTGCTCGTGATCGCCGGAGGCGGGCTGATATGTTGGAATAACGTCTTCAAAAAGTATAAACTCCAATCTGTCATAAATCTCCCAAACCAAACAATGACGTCATTAATGGATATAGATTCATCTCTAAACAGCCTGACGTATTATTATCTTTTTAGTATTACCTGTAATACATTGCCGATTGCTATTTGGTAAATGTATAGATTTCCTATATATATAATTTATTTCATACATTTCCGGTTGATTTTAGGAATTATATACTTTTCCTAGGAATTTCGTACATTTCCGGTAACAAATACATAAAAGAATATGTACCGAATGATTTTGATTTTTTTTTTTTATCTCCTGCACTCTCGGTCTTTATTTTCAATATAAACTATGACGATATTTGAATGGTTTCACACACTTAGATTAATAAGAGGGTAGTCTTATCATCGCGTTTTGAAAATACAATTTTTTTAGAACGAAGTACCTTATCGCACGTTGCCACGGCAAGGAGGTAACAGTAAAATAAATTTATTCTTATGTCCTAGCTTGTACCACAAAAGAAAAAAAAAAAAGAAACCTTCCAAGATCACTTCATTGTTCGTCTGTTTGTCTGTCATGACCTTTTTGTTTTGAGAACACGTGTAGGTATCAAGCTGAAATTAATATCAAAGAGTCAGGGCTGCAATCCCTTGGAACTGTGAAAAAAATCAAACTTCTAAGTCAACTCAATTAAAAGTTAGGGCTGTTTATATCACATATTTTAGTACTTGTAAGGAATCAAAACCTATAAGCTTACTCCTCGTTGTCCTAGAATCATGAAATTTGACAAGAAGCAATGTCTTATAGCACAAGTAAAAGGAAAATTTTTAAAAACAGTAAATTGGCAGTTACATCATTAAAAAATAATTTTTTAATTGTAATATTGTAATTATACGTTTTGAGACTGATTTTGGAGGGAAATTTTAAATCATTTAAAAATACTCTGAAAAAACTGGAAAACTCTGTCAAGACATTTTTGTTTTAAGAACACGTGTAGGTATCAAGCTGAAATTAATATCAAATAGTCAGGTGTACAATCCCTTGGAATTGTGAAAAAATCAAACTTCTAAATCAGGTCAATTAAAAGTTAGGTTAAGTTATATTTTTCTATAGATTCTTATGGCAAAATGTTTTGTTTTAGGCACACAAAAGATTCCAGTTTTCATTTTTTTTTATTGCCAACTGAATTTTTTTTACTGGGATTAAAATATGAGTAGTGGTGTGATTTTGCTTGTCCAGGTTAAGGTCAATTGTTTTTCCGATTGTTGAAGGTGCAGCCGTAAATTTGTCGTGTTTGATCTAGATTTTTCTGTGTTAATTGGATTTATAATTGTGTGCTTAATAGTCGAGAGTAGTTGCATAAATTACGGTCAACATTATAATATGTAGAAGAGGTACGTAAAGGATGTACATACAAAGTTATTTTCAAGGAAAGTTTCCTCTTATATTTAATTTTTCATATGGACACTGACGATGTTAATTCGACACAATTTCGGTATCTATTAATAATTCATTGTCAGTTTATTTGCTGCGGTGTGTTTTGATTATTTTTATACATATTTTGTAAAAAAGACGGAGTCCTGTAGAACATACTAATCAACATAAGTAGTTGGGGAAATAATTCTTAAAGAAGTCGACGTAATTTAGATTTTTTTTATGATTTTTGGTATCTAGAAAGTCAAATAATTCAGGATGGAAGAAATGGTAGAGATATAAAAAAAAAAATATCGCAGGGTCGAACAAAAAGAGGTCAATTTTATGCTGGCGAACGGTAAATATAGAAATTCGAAAAAGATTATTGAAGGTGTATGTGTGGAGCACAGCTTTGAACGGGTGCAAAACGTACACGGTTAGGGCAGCGAAAAAGAGAAGGTTAATAGCTTTCGAAATGTGGTGTTACAGGCGAATGATGTGGATACCGTGGATAAAAAAAGTTAGAAATGAAGAGGTATTAGAAAGAATAGGTTGGTTGGACACCTTCTCAAGCATAAAGGTCTAGTCAGAGATACATTAGAGGCAGAAACGGAAGTTGGGATGGGTAGAGGTAGACCTAGATTAGATTACTGTTCGCAAATAGTTAAGGATATGTTCTACTAGTTTTAGGGAAATGCGAAAATTAGCTCGGGATAGGAAAGAGTAGAGGTGCGTGTTCAGTCAGTCTTAGGACTGACGTCCTTATGATGATGAAATAGTCTATGGGCGCTAAGGAAGTTATTAAGAAATAGGCGAGGAGGTTGGTAGTGCACCTTCTCAGGCAGGAAGGGCTAGTTAAAAGAGACATATTGAAAGCAGAAACAGGAGTTAAGAGAAGTAGAGGTAAACCTCTACTATATTGCTGTTCACAAATGGTTAATTATGTAAGATGTTCAAGTTTTAGAGAAATGCGATTTACCATTAATAATCAATGATTATTCCAGAAGAAGGATTAATGATGGCCTTGTAGGTCGAAACTTGTTAAGAATTTAATAAAAATTAAGTGAAAGTTTTCAAAAAGTGTTTTTTTACCAAGTATCATTATGATCAACTTTCATATAGTAGAGGCCAAATCTATCAATTTTCTCATATTTATTATTATATTATTATTCCAGATGGATTCGTTGTCCACGAGAAGGTACCAATGGTACCAATAAATTGTTTTTTTTTTCGTTACCCACAAACGCTTCGTACCATTTCAGTTAGATTTGTCTATAAAAGTGCCAATTTTCTTAAAATACTGCAAAAGTGAAAAATCCCTCTATTATTTCTACTTGAGAATAACATGACGCATTTTAGGGAGCGGAGGGTTTTGTAACACGTACACAACAAGGAACGGGCATCCTTGTTTACTTTTTTTTTATTATTTTCCGGTATTTTGCGCTACGTTTAAAAAAGATAGTAAAAATAGTCACAAGTCACCTAACAATTTTCGTTTTTTATTTCTTATTAAAAAATCATATAAGTAGAACACAAAAGAACGTAAAGTATCATTTTAGTCGATTTAAGATCATAAAAGTGCCAGGAATACCACGCCACCTTATCCCCGAAATTTGCAGTCCAAAAAACTTCACGAAGATAGCAGGCTTTGTAATTATTGATTGAAAAATAAGCCAAGGTCTCTGACATTAATTTATATCTCCAAAAAAAATATAAACGATAATTTTTGAACATTATAGGCCAAAAATAAGTTAAGTATATACGTATGATATTTAATTTAATTCAGTAAAAAGAGAAAATAAGTGATCAAATTATGATCTTAACAACATATTTATTAACGGATTTTTTTGTCTAAGTGACCGTAAAAATTAAAAATGTAAAAGATGTATATTTACTGTCAAAAGGCACGTGTTTTGAGATCTAAACGACGAAGGAAGTGAAATTAATGAACGAAAAGAACGGCATTCTTGTATTTTCTTTGCGGTAAGGTATGTAGTACTCGATTTAAATCTTTCGACATTAGTGTCTGTCTTAAGTTTAGAATCCAATTAGTATGTAGGTTGCCTAAATAAGCTACATGGAAATGGAAACATCAGCAAATAACTAAACCACACTTGAATAATGGATGAAAATTTCGTCGATGACCGCAATAAATGTACTATATAGCTGCGCATACATACATTTGTCTAAAAATTATGGGCAACGTATAAACTGCAGCCGCCAATTTTATGTATTGAAATGTAAACAGTATCCGTGATTTTTAGTAGTACTGGAAATGCGAAATAGAAACAAAGAATAATGTGACATACTATAATATAATTTATTATGAAGGACAAGGATACGTGCAATTTTGTATAAAGTTTGAAAAAAAATAATTTTCCTATATTATTATTATAGTTGGAACAATGAAAATTGGCAAAGTCCTCAATAAATTATATGTGAGGATAGATGTGCCTTCTCTCATTTTTCCACTTGAAGCAGTAGTCATTTGCAGCGTGTTGAACACTCTTGTTAAGTTAGGAAATACTTCATGAGTAGTACAGACAAAGTGAAAAGAGATAATCCAATAATAGTAAGCGGTGCAGCGGTTAGATGTTGGGTAGGTACGCAAAGATTAGGGTCGACTTTATAACTGCGTAATACGAATTATATCTTTTAAACAAACGTCTTTGCTTTCCTAAATTCCTGAGAATATTGAACTTTCTTTAAAGCCCTACATGCTCAAATTCTGCTTGTCTGCATCTCTTTCTGTTATACATCAATTGGTGTAGTGTTATTCCTTTTTCTTTATTAGTGTCCGCTGCAATTCCTACCTGACATCTCTTTTCTATGTTTACAAAATTCCCTGCAGCGTCTGTCGTGAGTGAAAGTAGGTTTTCTGTCAGCAACCGCTCTAGTCTAGTTAGTAAGTTGAAGGAGGAAAGCAAATGCGACAGTTTTATTGCGGACTGTGCCAATTTTGAATGTTCTAACTATACATGTATTAAAATAATTCGAAGTGGTCTGTATTCTGTCGAAACTGCCAGACGCGGATCGCGATTTCGATCTTTTTGGATCTCATCAGCGCGTCGCAGGTTGCCTATCGCTTTGAGGTTGGCTACGCCGGGATTCGTTTTCAGCAAGTAGATATCCACACAAGTGGACCTTGTTAAAGCATACGTAATCCTAAAATGTAGCATCGTACTACAGATGGCGTTTACTGCGCCATTTGTGGTATTTTCTATATACATGTATTGTTGACCATCTGAATAACCCTGGTCCCCATGGGCGTAACTAGAGGTTTTTCCTGAGAAGCGAAAGATTTACGATAGCTGTAAGTTTATATTGGTTTAATGTGTTTAGTTTCTTTGTTTGTGCTGATATCGTGAGCCTTTTATAGGGGGTCGGGCACTGATCTTGCTAGGGGAGCAGTGCTCCACTTGCCCCTACCTTCTACGCCCTACGTCCATGTCAGTCCTACCAATATTTTTTAACGTAACGTTCAAGGTACGGAGTAGCTTTATGTTAATATAAGGTCAGTTTCTGCTAAAGTGCCAACGCCTACGATGTTCACTAGGGGGCGCCAAATTTTAAAGGAATTTGTTTAAGCATAAAAAGTGATTGGAATCGATAAAATAGTGTAAGGAGTATGAAAACTGTGTTTCCATGCTATCCATTCATTTGAGGTGCGAATAATGAACTTCAAATTTTAATTTTTTATTTTCTCTCGAAATATGTATATTTGAATCTATGTTTCTAAGCACCCTGAACTACAATGTAACGTTTTCAATACTCAAACTCAATTATAAGGATCAGAAGCATTTATCTGCACAAATGGCATTATGAAAAAATTATTAAATTAGAGTTCATTTATAGCTAATAAAAAAGTAATTGAATAGTCGTATTGTGCCTGATTATGATATAATAATTTTTAACCGTGAATATGTTTGCATTTGGATTATTTGGAGTTCATTTAAAATATCTCATTCTGTTGAATTCTTCAGGTGTGGGAGCTATGAAATTTTTGCAGACTGTCATTCTAATACGCATAAAACAATAACATATTTGAAACGCAGCAAAATTATAATGAAAATTATCTAAGTTTGATGCCCTCTGGCGACCATCTTAACTGTTGTGGTACGTAGCCAAAATCGACCCTACATTTAATATAAATCTATTCAGAAGGTTCGGTTAAAAAATACTGGTGAAACCACGATCATTTTTAGATGGTTAAAGGTCAAACGAAAGATACGGAACCCCAAAAAGGATCACAAGAAAAATACAACTTTATTTTAAGCGGATGTATGCGGAATTTTGGTTTAGTTTTGTTAAAAACCTTTACGCTTTCACTATAAAAGCCGCAGAGAGGAATTAGAAATAAAAACAAACACAAACGCATATGCAATAGTAGGCGCGATCTGCCGACAATTTTCGGATTATCGATTGCTACCAACAGGCTAGCTTCTGAAGCCTGTTAAAATGACTCTTTTTGGACGTATCCACTAGAGGTCACACCTGGCGCGTGACGCTGTAACGCGTGACGTTACACTTTTCGATTTTATACCTTAGTAAATTTCATTCCTATCGTCGATAAAAAGTTTCACTTCAAAAATGACTCATTAATATTTTTGGTATCAACAGCAGTGACAGTTTCTTTTGCTTACAACATCACACAGATCATTTTTAATTAAATTGTTAACGTGTAAACTATTTGTCGATATAAACGTAACTTAAGGCGTCTATCTACACATCTAGTACAGGGGTTTGCAAGATCATTTGTGTTGACCACCCCTGGTCTTGTGAGTGCAGTGCCGAACATACGTAATTTTTTGTTTTTTTTTACTACACATGCGGTATGTGTAGGTACACCCGATGGCCCATTGTTGTAGTTTCGTTCAGTTTAGTGGGTCAAGTGATAGTAGATTGTTACTACCGCTGTTATTACCTCTCTTCGTCTCTGCATTTCTTAATCAGTCGACGGGTTGTAGATCACGGCGGCTTTGAGCGGCCGGCGCAAGGCCTACTTTAAAATGTTTCTGGTACGCCGTTGTCTCTACTTTTCCGTGCACCTTCTATTTTACCTAGAACGTAACTATTACTTTATTGTCTCTTACATTCATTCGTTCGTTTTAACAATGACAGCAAGGTTTCATTTTACCAAGGATAAAATCTGGACTGAATAGGAAACGAAAAAAAAAAACGGTACCAAAATCAGGTAAAACAACGGAAACGAAACACCATTGTATACAAGGTGTCCCACAAGATATACTACATAAGCTACTCGTAATTACACTATTTTTGATGCAAACATAGCAACCCCATTTCACACCTTAAAGGTTGATTTTATGGTGACATTAGATTCATTTAAAAACTCCAGCCACTAATTATCGTTGTGGTTGATTTTTCAAAAGAAAAGTACAGTAGAATCCGCTTATAATGACACCGAAGAGAAATAACAAACACGTTATACTAATCAGGCGTTAGAAAATAAACAACTTTTTATTTTTGTTAGTTATTTAGTTTAATAGAGAGAAAAACTACAAATTTATATTATATATGAATAAGTATATATTTACATACATGTTTCTGGAAATGTATGAAATTTAGGAATTGTATATAATTCTTAGGAAATGTATACAATTCCGAGGTTATTTAGGAAATGTATAAAATATTATTTCAAAGATTTTTTAATTCACACATCCTGGGAAATGTATGTATTTCCTAGGAATTGTATGAAACTCCGTTATTGTAGTAGGAAATGTATAAAACTGATGCTTTCTGTGAATAAAAAGGATAAAATACGTTAGTTAACTGAGAATCACAGTTATCTGTGTTACTCGGTTCTAGTATGATCGCCTGATATATATGCATTGGTGACGTTATTGTTTGGTTAGGTTAGGCTTGGAGATGTATATACAGTTCGTTTTAAGAAGTTTGAGATATGCCCCTTCCCTTTACTAGGATGCGCCGTAGCATAATTCCAAATTCAATCATATTTGTCTGCGAAGCTCATTTCTCCACCGATCATCGAGCGAGAACTAGACAAAAGTGTACAGTACCATTTGCAAAATTATTTAAACTGCCTCGTTAAAATTTAAGAATATGCTTTATTTAAAAGCATATTTAGCCAAAAATAATAACAAGTGAATTAACTTAACGTTCTACA
>NW_020438927.1:359416-365861 GCF_000699045.2 Agrilus planipennis
GCTTCTATTAGTTTACTTTTTTCTCTAATTTTCCGAATATATTTTTTACATATATAAAACGGTTAGTTTTTATTGGAAAGTAGTTAATGTAGGTGAAGAGTGAAGATCTATGTCTGAAGTGCTATTGCAGCTTTTCACTGAACATATTAACTTTTTAGTTGATTTAACTTTAGAAGAAAACTTCGTTGACTCCATCATCAAAAAAAATTTTACTTTTTTAACGTGTTTTATTATTTTAATAAACAATTTTTGAATTTTTGTGCACAGTTCCTATGTAAATTTTTCCCTCATTCGAGTTATAAATTTTGCCACCAGATGGTGTATGCCCATTTGACGCATCCCAATAGGGACGGAGACTGCCAACGGGAAAGCATGTGCCTATATGCTATTGGCTACTGCTACTGTGCATACGTAGTACGTCACTTACGCTGTAGCCATGTTGTGAGTTGTATGACGATGTTTTAGTTTGTTAGGTTAACGTTCTACAAAAATGTCAAGTTATTTTTGAAATTGAGACACTTCAGTGAAATACTCGTTACATTAAAGAATTTAAATAACTATTGCTAAAAAAATTAAAGAAAACAGAAAATTTCTATAATTTTACCATGAGTTATGAATTTAATTTGTGTCAATTTTGTGGAAATGGCGAATTAATAAATTAATTTTATTAATATTAATGGTGGTTTGGTTAGGTTTTGTATATTACTTTTGTAATATTCGATATTTCACGTCCACTCCTTCTTACTTCACCCGTGCCCCTACCAAAAACGACTTGTAGTGTTGTAGAAGGTCATTCCTGCTTCTTCCACCCTTTTTTAATTGCTATTGGTTAAGATACAAACGACTTTGTCTGTCTGGTTGTAGGTACGGTGCGGTCGAATTATCTGAACATTTTTTTAATGAAGTTTTACATACATTAGTAGAGGGTTATTAAGTGTGATTTTTTTCAATTGTTCGTTAGTTATAATAATTGTATTTTTATAAACAATTTGAAACGACTAAAGTTGAAAGCTAAGTTCTTAATAGAGAATAGACTTTCTGGCGCTAAAACAATTTATTTAAATAATCTAACGGGTAATTTTTTGGAAAATAGAATTAAAATGTTCATTGTGTTATTAAGATTGTTAAAATAAACGATAAACTTGTGTTCTCCTAAACTATTAAGTAAATAAATTACAACGAATTAACCATGTACAATATGAAACGTTATCGCCTGTGTCACCTTGAATTAAGACTATTTTAGATCCAGTAATTCGGGCTTTATTTAATGATACTGTTATTGCATTTTTCATGAGGTCAAATAAACACTTCTAATTTTAACGTAACGTCAGCGAGCATGCACGATACGCAGAATGGTTAGATGAATATTCTGTATGTAATAGTATAATAACCCCTACAAAAATGGAAAATTTAAGTTTCACTTATTTATGACGTTTTCAAAGTAAGTAAAGTTAATAAATTGGAAGCTGTCGCCATCTGTCGCAGTTGTGTACAATTTTACCTCTGACACAGCCAGGTCAGGCTTGCAAAAGTTTACGGTGCTTAGTAAGTGGAAAGGTAATAATGAGGTTTCAGTGTCTTTATCACAGTTGATTAGTTTGCCCTAATCGTAATTTTTGTTGAAAGTAAAAAGGAATTTGGAATTTTACATAGTAATAAGTAACGCATAGTTTCTATAATTTTATCAGCCATTGTTAAATATTTATAGGAAAATACTAGAGGGTGCAAATGTAAAAAAATAAATAAAGAAGTTGGTTTATGATCAAAAATGTGCAAAAATCAACCCTCTGTTTTTCTATCCTCGAAATATAAATAAATTCATGCATTACGGAGTCTCTTAATCAAATAAAATAAAATAATGCCTCTGACGTACAAAATTCCAAAGAAAAAATTAAATTTAATTTTTATCATCTAAGATTGTAAAATTCTGCGGTTATAAAATGAACGACTATTCATTTTAATGAACCATAGCTACGCTTTTATATTTTTAATTTTTTTTTTCCTGCGCTCAGGTGTTTACGGGTGAATCCAAAGGGCCTGGACGAAGAAAGCAAGGACTACCTGTCGCTGTACCTTTTGCTGGTGTCGTGTAACAAAAGCGAGGTACGGGCGAAGTTCAAATTCAGTATCCTAAACGCGAAAAGGGAAGAAACGAAGGCCATGGAGAGTCAGCGAGCCTACCGTTTCGTACAGGGCAAAGACTGGGGTTTCAAGAAGTTTATACGGAGGGATTTTCTCCTTGACGAGGCCAACGGACTTCTGCCAGATGACAAACTAACAATCTTCTGTGAGGTATGACTTTTAAATAATTAATACAAAAAGACTGGACCATATTAGGTTAGGTTATTTTTATTTTTTTGTACAGTTTGTATCTTCTTTAATCATATTAGGTTAGCTTCGGTTAGAAATCGTATTTTTAATTCTAATTGGTCATCAGCTGAAGGGGTTAACGGTAATAATTTGCAATTTGCATTTATATCTTTACTGTCATATTTGCACTGGGAATTGACAGTTTTTCTCATGACACCTGGTGGTCAAACAATAAATTAATAATAGCATACAACAGCCAAATTATTCTATAGTATTTACATAAATATTTAATCTTAATAAATTAATTATTGAGTAATAGAAATAAAAATGGATGTTGCACTATTTCAAGTAGGTACGTCAAAAAGATTTTTAATGTGGAGATTACTTGTTTACATTTTTCTTCTAATATGTTACATTATCATCATATTTTTCACCACTGATTCCGAATTTAAATAATTGTTATTAATGTAATTATCAACCCAAGAAAATATTTCACTTGAGTTTAAATAAATACTGAAATCTAGTATATTGTAAAGTATGTGACAAAATAGGTCTGAGTTGTCTTTGAAATAAAACAATTGCTCATCGATAACAATGCAGTAGAAAACAATTATATCGTATAATATCTTCAAAATTGGTTCTTTATAACGTAGAAGTGTTACTATTTGGAGTGAAGAATGGAAGAAAGAAGAGTTTTAAATTTATTCAAAAATAACACAACTAGATTTTATAAAGTTGAAATTAAACAGGTACCTACACATTTATTTGTTCAATAATTCTTTCATTTTATTTTTATAAAAAGCGATTACGGTACTTAAATTTACATGTTGAATACGCGATAGATTAGATACTTGATGGTGTAAACTGGAAAAAACACATTATCGATTTGTTCACGTAAACGAATATTACATTTAATATGTAGTAAATACATATAATTAACAAAATAAACATGCTAACAAATATTATCCACTGGCATACATAGTAATTTATACAGTTACTGCCAGACGCAGATCGCGATTTCGATCCTGTTGGATCTCATCAGCGCGTCGAAGACATTTTCGACAGAACATAGACTACCTGCTGCCTTATTTGTTCAATTTTGATAACCTGCCTATCACGTGGTGGTGGATGCAGTTCAGCATCTGTTTAAATGGACCTTGTTGAGCATATTGAATTCCACTAAATGTAGCATTGAACTACAGATGGCGTTTACCGCACCATTTGTAAAATGTCACAGCAACAAGAGCATATCACAACCACGAACAACAAACTATGAACTTATCTAAAGTGAATACACGAATTAAGCATTATGTCACCAACTAATACGACTGAGAAAGTACCAAATTTATCGGGGATTAACAGCAGTAACAAATTTTTAAGACCAACGGACATTCGTTTCTATAAGCGAGAGTTTAGTTTATTCACGGTACACGATGGTCTATTATAATTAATATGCTGTTCGTATTATGCGGGGTTTCCGTTATGCATTGTTCACATTGACGAGTGTCTTTTGTAAAACTACTGTAATTTTATCAATTTTTTTTGTTGGTACCTAATTATAAAAACATTTTATTACTTTGAATTAATATACGATCATTTCTCTTTACACTGATTGTTAATAAATATACATAAAGTATATTGCATATTTTTCTAATTCACAAAAAGCACGAGTGTTTTGTACTATTTATGCGTTTGATAACCTGAGTGATATTTATATTTTTGTACGACGATACATAGTATATATAAATAAAATCGAATGAAATAATGTCTTTAGTAGAGTGCAACGTTTTTAAAATGGGTTTAAGTTTGAGTAAACACGCAAAGAAGTGGTGTAAACTTTAGTGGCCGTGATATAGAATTTTAACCTTTTATCATTTTATTATTAACGAACGGGCCCGGAATTTGGAATTTATTATACAACTCAAATGTTGTTTTTTTTTTACAAAATTGCCCATGTCTGAAATTTACGTACCTTAAACACATGTTGATCGTCTATCTAACTTAAATGAACATTTCTCTCCTTTTATATGCCTTTTTTTATTTTATATATTATATACTTTTTTTTATTTTTTCAGTAGGATTTTTCTACATTTCTGTTACATAGTTTTCTATACACTCTCTCATTACATGCATCCTCTCCTATGTTTCCTCTTCTATTCCACACATTCTGCATTTTATTTCTTCGTCTTTCGTCTAGTACTTGCATCCCTTACATTAATTTCCCTTTCTGAACCTTGTTAATATTTTTGCGCCATAACTAGTTCCTATATGACTCCTATAATAAATCCTTTAACCCTGTTGCATATATAAATTTTTGAATACTCCTTAAATCTTTTCTTCTTATTATCTCATTACTTCTTACTCTCACCATTTTTCCAAAATTCTTTACTATTTTTTTTTTCAATTCTTCTATTTGTTCTTCCTTTATTTTCATACCACCAAACGCTTTCTATCTTCTTCATTTCTGTTTTTCTTCCAATATTTAAAATCCTTCAAATTTCCTTTCTTATGTCCTCTTATAGATTTTCTAACTTTCCTCTTATAATTTACTACTTTTTTTCGTACTTCTTCCACCATCTTCCCCCATTTAGTTTCCCTTCTTATTACGTAGTCACTTTATTACAATTTTAATTCACATTTTTGAAAGAAGTTGAATTATTTAAAAAGAAAATTTACGTATTAAATTGTATGCCATTTGAAAGGTTCAGGAACAAGGGACACGAAATTTTAGGTTTATGTGAAATATTTTTAATTATTTAGCGTTACCAAAATGAGACAGTTAAATAGAACTATCACCATTATCGTAGATTTTATAGTTTNATACATAAGAAGGGTCAGAAAAATGAGCGAAAATGTTATTATTAATCATTTGGGTCACTATAGCCGGATATGATTTCTTGGGAATCAGTCATAATAAACGATATGTTATTTTAAACGGAATCATTATATCCAAACTTTCCTATAGAGGATTTTATATGAAAACCAAACTTAACACTGCAATTACTTCATATTAAGCGGTTGGTCAATATAGGCGGAGTCATAATAAACGAATTCCATTGTAATAGAATTATAGAGACAATTTTTAATGTAACACATTCACCTAAATATCGGGTTAGAAAAATGGAGAAATTCGAATTAAGGAGTTTGTAAAGCAAGGTGTATGTAAAAGGAGTTAGAGAAGTTCGACTATAGGTAAATTAATTTGCATTATTCTGGCGACTACTGCTGCATAATCACTTTTATAATAATTTTTTAATTCTTAGTTATCTGAAAAAAAAATCTTGCCTTTAAGAAACTTAGTAACATTCACTTTAGTGGCACTATATTAATTTATCGTTGTTTTCTCTTACGATTAGCCAATCTATTTATGGCAGTGTGTGGAAATACCCTTTTGTGCAAAAATGAGGCATTTATTACTTTCGACTTAATGGTGAAATCAGTTGATTCGAAAGAGTCGAAGTGCTCGTTTCTTTTGTAGGCGGAAATATTCTATATCTAATCGTACCTAACGTTCATTGGTGTACCTTACCCACGCCGGTTAATGCACGTGTAAAATGTACGTACCCATGTAACAGTAATGTTTACCAATTCGAAATTTCTGTTACTCCTTATTTGTCCGACATTTTTTTTTATAATGGGGATATTACACCATAAAACTCTGTACGTATTGGGGCGTAAAAAGTACTTATGTATAAACATACAGTTCCCATCCACATTAGTAAACCTACTTCTATTCATATATGCATGTCATGTTCTTACGTAACAGAAGTAATCCAATAAACATATGTACCAACGTTGTATGATGTGAAATGATTTATAAGAATCAGGGCGGATCATCTCTAATATGTTGTATAACCGAGAACATCTCGTATAAAAGGGATTATTTCATCAACACAGGAATAATATTGGGATCCGTCAAATGGGAGGAGCCTAAAAACATGGCGCCGATTAGGGAAAACTTATCGTAGTTCTTATAGTGTACCGTGCAATTTCCAAGTTTTTAAATTACGATAAAATGATAAGTATTGACACAATATGTGATTGGGCTGACACAAAGCCTCGGAAAGGAAATTTCGTTGAAGGTGAGCGTGTTTTTAATGCCAATCACATTATAAAATTCGGAAATAACAAATCC
>NW_020438927.1:371024-410001 GCF_000699045.2 Agrilus planipennis
TGTTTTTTTTTTACAAAATTGCCCATGTCTGAAATTTACGTACCTTAAACACATGTTGATCGTCTATCTAACTTAAATGAACATTTCTCTCCTTTTATATGCCTTTTTTTATTTTATATATTATATACTTTTTTTTATTTTTTCAGTAGGATTTTTCTACATTTCTGTTACATAGTTTTCTATACACTCTCTCATTACATGCATCCTCTCCTATGTTTCCTCTTCTATTCCACACATTCTGCATTTTATTTCTTCGTCTTTCGTCTAGTACTTGCATCCCTTACATTAATTTCCCTTTCTGAACCTTGTTAATATTTTTGCGCCATAACTAGTTCCTATATGACTCCTATAATAAATCCTTTAACCCTGTTGCATATATAAATTTTTGAATACTCCTTAAATCTTTTCTTCTTATTATCTCATTACTTCTTACTCTCACCATTTTTCCAAAATTCTTTACTATTTTTTTTTTCAATTCTTCTATTTGTTCTTCCTTTATTTTCATACCACCAAACGCTTTCTATCTTCTTCATTTCTGTTTTTCTTCCAATATTTAAAATCCTTCAAATTTCCTTTCTTATGTCCTCTTATAGATTTTCTAACTTTCCTCTTATAATTTACTACTTTTTTTCGTACTTCTTCCACCATCTTCCCCCATTTAGTTTCCCTTCTTATTACGTAGTCACTTTATTACAATTTTAATTCACATTTTTGAAAGAAGTTGAATTATTTAAAAAGAAAATTTACGTATTAAATTGTATGCCATTTGAAAGGTTCAGGAACAAGGGACACGAAATTTTAGGTTTATGTGAAATATTTTTAATTATTTAGCGTTACCAAAATGAGACAGTTAAATAGAACTATCACCATTATCGTAGATTTTATAGTTTTTTAAAAATTCTTTGAATAATGACAAAAATCTGAGGCAATTCACACAGATAGAGTGTCTTGTAAATTTCACTGGAAAGGTGAAATGATATCTCCTACTTATTTATAATTCTAAAAAAAAAATATAAAAATAAATGAAACTGTTTAATTTTTGTCGACTCTATCGCATCCTGGAATGTACGAAGAACTTTTACGAACGAAAATTTACATTCGCTCACTAATGGGAAGACTGATATATTTTTCCCAGAATAATTTCGAAACACAGTATATAAACACTTACTTAATTATAAACATACTATAATGTGCCAAATCAGTTAAAAATATGTCGATGTATAAATGATACTGTTTAAAATAACAAAGTTGATGTCAACTTATCACGGAAGTTGAAATTCAAGGCTCTATAGTAACTGTTACAGCATAACAGTGGTTTAAATTAATTCTGTATTATCTGAATGTAATCATAAGGTGCTAATAGTGAATAATAATTAATAATATACTCATTGTCAGCGACGTAACCAAACGCTGGGTTACGAAGGGATTTTATATTCTACATTCTAATCATATGCTGTAACCATCAAATTTGGGTGTATAGTTGGTTGCATATGCAAACATACATCATCACTCTATATGGGTGTGAAAAAAGGAGGGGGTATTAAAAAGTATAGAACAGAAGGCGTTTTGGAAGTCAATAAGAAATAGGCCAGATAGATTGATAGAAGACACCTTTTCAGGGCTACTTAGAAACATATTAGAAGCAGAAATAGGAACCAAGAGAAGTAGAGGTAGACCCAGATAGAGATGGAGGTTGTTCTGGTTTTCCCTAAATGCGGTATTTTATTTAGAGAGGCATAATGAAAGTTACATGATTTGAATATTTTGCAATAGTGTTATTTAGTTATCAGATATCAGATACTCTTTAATAAAAAACGTGAAACATTAAAGACGCTACCACTTTGCCACAATACCTAGCTGGCAGAATTGTATATATTTGTTATAAATTTTCCTCTAAATTTTAAATTTGTACTAGTCGTAAATGAAAATTTAATTTAGTCAGGTCCTCATGTGTTTTTTGTTAATTAAGTAAGGACTTAATAATATCAAGATGGTTTTTTTGTGTTCGAGGACATAGATTACTCTACCCCCCCTCCCTTTATTTCCAGATTAATCAAAATTAATACGATAAAACGTTGTGTAACAGCTTGCCCTAGAGGTCAACTGGACTCAATTCGCAATAAGCGTTTTTTATCAAATACACATGTTTGATTGATTTTATTTACTTGTGTAACATTTAATATATTTTTGCTCGATCGATTGATTTATTGCAGATGTTTGAGACATGTGATCTCTAAACATAATCGATTCCAATAAATAGACATGAGTGACGAGTCTAGTTTAAACGGGTTTAACTAGTTTATATTTGTTCTTGTTAATGTATTGTATTTTATTCCTTTTTTTGCTTTTAGGTTAGTGTAGTAGCTGATAGCGTGAATATTTCGGGCCAGTCGAATACAATACAGTTCAAAGTACCTGAGTGTCGTCTCTCGGACGACCTAGGACTCCTTTTTGAAAACCAAAAATTTAGTGATGTAACTCTTTCGGTGGCTGGACGAGAATTTCAAGCGCATAAGGCCATCTTGGCAGGTATGTAATATTTTTTTGTACTCGCCCTGTAAATTATGATATAAAACCAGACTTTTGAACGATTGTATAGGAGGACATCCAAGGACATAAGCCAAGTGGCACTAACATTTTTATTTTTCATTTTAACCTTTTTTTAATTTTCATTGACAAAAAAATTAATTTACTGTAGAAAATATACACTTTTTTAAAGAATTTTTTGTCATTTGTATAATATAATAAGTTAATGATTTATTATTTGTGCATCTATGGGAAGTGTTTGTAATTTGTTCGTAATGATCTTTGCCATGAATTGAAAAAAGGTCATTAAAATGTAAAAAGCGACACAAACTTAACCAAATACTATATCAGACCATTATCGAATTGTGTGTTATAAAATGCTTGGTTTCTTGTAGCACATGGCTTAAAAACGTTTCTTCCTGTGAAAGTTATGGTGAAAGTGAAAGTAAGTCTTTTATTCAAAACACTTTATTGCCTCAAAGATAACAATACCTCCGCGTAGTGATTACGAAGAATAAAAAAAATGTTAATTTTTCTTATAGTATACATTCTGCCTAAAAGTTTTCTTGTGCAAACAGGAAATGAAAATTTGTGTAACTTACAAATAATTTGTTTTTAATCGATAACTCACAATTAGATGTTTCTATACTTACAGGGTGTTTCACAACAGGTGATAGGGCTAAATGATATATTTCTTTCTTTTAGAAAAGTATGTTTGTGTTGCATTAAAAGATTATCTGAAAAACAAGATTTTTTTAGAATAATTAGTAGTGGTACCTAATCCGAAGTTCCAAAATTGTTCGGTAGTTCCCCAATCAATGTTTCCAGATTTAATTGGTATTTGGTTAGTAGATATATTCAGTTAAATGGTTTTATTTGAAATAAGTAGTTCTATGTTTCAATAAATCTGTTTAAGTGAGAATTTTGTTCTTAAAAAATTCTGTTGTAAATTTGTATATCATACTGTTGGCTATAAAAAAATTGGAATAAAAAATTAGTTTGTTTTTACTGTAAATGAGACGATTTATTTTCACAGTAGGGAGCTATTTTAGAAATTTGGCAAAATTTAGGTACGTTGGAATTTGTCCAATGGTTGTATCAATTCATTTTTTTTTTCTTATGTGGTGTAATAGGACTTCATAAAATACGAGGGTGGATTGATAAGTTTCCGGCCTGACCAAGAAAAACAAGGTTTTTAAAATTTTTTTTTTTTTATTTCTCAACATAATCTCCTCCAAGGCTGATACATTTCTCATAGCGGTGTTCCAGTCTATTAATGCCATCTCTATAGACTGATTCGTCAAGCTCCTCAAAATAACCATTTACAGCTTCGATTACTTCTTCATTGTCCGCAAATCTCTTACCGCCAAGCCATTTTTTGAGATTAGGGAACAGAAAATAGTCACTCGGGGCNCATTCTGCTGAAACCGGGCATGTTCTTGTCCACGTCCATCGAAAAAAAAAACACCTAATTTAGGCTAGAGAAAGTTATGTAGAAGTGCACAATACCGATTATAGGTCATCGTTACAGTAGCACGATCCTCTGCACATGCTTTGTCGCTATCGTCAAATCGCCATTTCTAATGAACTCAACAGCATAAACCCAATACTCTTCCGATCAGGTTATGCTGTTTACTTCCAACGATATACAGCATGTCGCATGAACTCAACTTTCTAACGACACAGTCACTGTTCCATCCCCAGCCTATCCCTAGCTTTGGGCTGCCAAAATGGGAGAGTTCATTATGCCTCAATCTATAAAGTACCCATAGTCTTCAATGGTACCATACCAGGCAAATTTCTGTGTGGTTTCCTTGAATCAGTTACAATTGAGAAAACGCTGCGACAATATTATTCCCTTGATAATCTTTTATTCTCTTCTGTCTTCATTTCGTCCGTCTAACCTTTCTCAACTTAACCACCACTCACCCATTTCCACGATTCCTGAAAGGAGGCTGAAGAGGGCATTCCTTCCCTACTTCCGGCGTAATCCGGAGGGACTGCTCGCTCACCAGCATGAGTGGCTGTTGGGAATGAAACATCCAAAAGTTTATTTATAAGGTGGTACCATACCGAGCGGCATAGTCTAGAAGGTCAGACCATTGTTTAGCATTTGTGAGGACGCCGATTCGATTTCGAGTCTGTCTGCCTTAGGCCAAGTTTTTTGTGGTTTTCTTTGATCACTTAGGCAAATGCTGGGGCAGTAATATTCCACAGATAATCCTTCATTCTCTTCTGTCTTCATTTCGTCTGTCTCAACTTTCTCACCCGAACCACCACCCACCCATTCCCACGATTCCTGAAAGCAGGCTGAAGAAGCCCTTCCGCCCTACCTTCCGGCATAGTCCGGAGGGACTGCCCGTCCACCAGCATTACTGGCTGGTGGGAATGAAACACCCAAAAGTTTTTTTTTTACTGACCTAAACAGTGATAACCAAAAATCCATGTCCCAATTAACCGAAAGATTAAATAGGAATAAAGTGGAACAATAACCAATACCCAATTTAGTTTAAACAGGCTTAGACCAAGAAAGTGAGGAGACTCGTAGCGTCGTAACTGCTTGTGCAAAAATGGGGATCGATTTACTCAGTGAATTTACATTTCCAGAGAGAACTAGATATTGTGCATGATATTTGTGGAATTGAGATTACTACTCCAAATAGAATAATGTTACATAGCATTCTCTTGAAATGTAGTCAATTTAGTAACAAAAAACACTGCATTATTGAAATATATTTGCCGACGCCACTGGGAAATCACTTGGCATTTACGTTAATGAAGATTTTAATTGCCTTGTTACTTTAAAAAAATTGAAAGCACGTTTCAAATGGTGAAGAGATATTTTCCAGTTTATGTAACAAGAGTATTTCAATAATTTACCTGTGAAATGTAATCCAAGTTCCTATTTGCTACTAAAACTTCCGCAACCGTATGCTATGCAATGTATTAATATTGTATCAATATTTGTATTTCACTAACAAGTCATTCAAAAGCAAAAACAGACCTAGTGACACTTCCAACGTTTGGCATCAAAAAAAAAAATGGCGGCTGTGGCACAATATAAGCATTAAGCGTCTCCATTCGTTCATGGTCTAAACATGTCAGCACATTATTTTCTGAAAATCGAGCTCTGCCTTCTCAGTTTTCACCCCTGTATCAAATTCATTAGTTTTGAAGTGATAAGGAAAACGTTTCACTAATGACTTGATGTCAAATCTTTGAATTAACATCAACATGAACTCTTTGTGGGGCCTCAGACAAAAATCACTTTATCAACTATACAATTCCCGTAGTTGTTTAGATCGAATTATACATTTGATTTTTCTTAAAATAAGGTGAAATGCTTATCGTAATTATTAGCAAATTGAACAAAATCTATTCACTTAATGTACAAATGAATGATGTGGTTAAAAATAAATGGATTTTTCATACTTTGAGGGTTTTTAAAATCCTTGAACGACTTCTAATTAAATTATAGAGAAACTTTTTAATACATGCGTCGAATGTAATTCATATCGAATTTAAAAACAAAAAATTAGTCAAAAAAAATATCACTCTAAATAATGTAGATGTATTAAATCAGGCCAAAAAGTTGAATGCTTTCTTTTCGGTTATGTTTTTCATATTCTTTATTGATTCAAGTTTACAATTTTTCACGCATTATATTTTTTTAATGGTATTTTTTTCTTTAGTATGCTTTAGAAAGGTTAAAGGTCATGTGTGAGGAGGCGTTATGTACCAATCTATCGATAGAGAATGCTGCTGAGATTTTGATACTTGCGGATTTGCACAGTGCCGACCAACTGAAAGCTCAAGCGATAGACTTTATTAATACGTAAGTATCTATTTCGACATATGTTTTAGTAATGTGCTTTAAATTATTTCGGAGTTTATTTATTTATTAATTATATCTCAACCTAATCAAATGTATATAATATGTAGTGTAAAAGTAGTTAGTTTTCAAATTAAAATGATACTCGTATTTATGGAAAAGTTATGTAAGGTTAAAAAAATCAATAGTGTTGTTAAAAATTCTGTTTTTTTAATGAAGTATTTTCGGGCTAGGGAAATTTAGTAATTTCTCAATCTGAATATTTCTGACACATCTAATTCCCTTGCTTGTCTTGGTAGTATACTTTTTGGGTGGAATACGAAAGATAGAAGTTTGAGTCACAAAAATTAAATGTAATAGACAAAGCCACAATCGACATTTTTCAATTTTCAAAACCACAACTTAAGCTGTTAATAACCAAAAACATTTCCTAATATGTACTAGTTCTTCCCCCCTTTCAGTCATTATGAGCTCGAAACTGTGTTAGCACCATTCCTTCGAGTGGTCGAAATTCACTTTTGTGAGTAAATTGTTTAATCACTTTCTTTGCGTTAAAAATTGTTTGAAATAGGTATGCAACACATCGTACACTTCAGCATAAGACATTGCTGATACTAACTACGTAATACTACATGGCCCTGTGCTGACAGCACTCATAATTTCTTTTATATACATATAATATTTATTATATTGAATGTGATTAAGGATATTATGTATATTAATTAAATTATGTAGATAATTTGATAGATTAAATATTTTATTTAGATATTTTTCATAATTGCTAGTTGGGATTAGTTGAACTAATAATCATAGACATAGGGAATATAGTCGAACGTTGAATGAACCCAAAAGAGGAAGACATTACCTAGAAAAAACAAAAAAAAAATAAAAAAAATTATTTCAATCATAATTTTTACTGATTTTGCTAAGTAATGTGTCTTCCTTTTTGAACTTCATTGGAATTTCGACTATACAAATAACTCCTTCTTCTTCATCTACCCCTTTTTTTGTGTTTTATTACTTTATCCAACTCTCACTAGATATTTTGTAAAATAGCTAGATTATTTGATTTAATTCTCCCCTAGTAACCACTTTGCTACGTAAATAAACGCTAGATAGTATCAATTATTATCCAGTTTAATTACTTTGTGTTGAAAATACTTACAATTAAGTCGAAGGATCAATCATAATTATGCAAAAGTAATGTTTTGTCTTCTAGCCACGCGACGGACGTGATGGACACACCCGGGTGGAAGTCGATGATCCAGACACATCCGCATCTCATAGCTGAAGCATTTCGCGCGCTAGCTACGCAACAGATCCCGCCCATCGGTCCACCACGCAAGCGCGTTAAACAGAGCTGAAGCAGTAACACTTGATCGACACAATAGACAGATTAGTGAGTGATCGTTGTCATAGTCGTCGTCTTGTCTTCGTCGTCGTCTTTCTTTTTTCCTTTTTTTTTTTTTGTTTCGCGTTGTGCGTTCCACCACCAGAAAATCTATCGTAGGAGTTCTTGGAGTAACAATAACAAAACTTAGTAACCGCTCACGTCATTGATATGGTGACGTTAAAATTGCAATGGCTACCTATGCCATTGTCGTAGCGATTGTTGCTGTTTATTGCCCCGCCCTATGTGTCCTCTTTCTTTTGTCGTAAGTTACACATCATCCCTGGATCCTAGTAATTAAAATAACAATACTTCGACCTCGCTCAATATCGAGAGCATATTGTTGGAACTAAATAGTATCGATCGTTTTTTTTTTTTTTTAATTCTATTTAGGGAGGTTATGTTATTATCAAAAGTTGAAGACAAACTAATAATAATATTGATAAATAACTAATGACGAATAATGATTGATTCATTATACACTATTTCGTTTGTTCGTGTAAATACTGTAATTGATTAATGATCGTTTTTATTTGTTTTTCGCTATGTGTGCGTGTGTTTTTTTGTGTATGGAATGGAACTGATCCGAAATGGCCCGCCCCCTCGCTCGCCTATCGTCGGGAATCAAGAAAGAAAAAAATATTGTGATAAGATTTTATGTGTAGGTAGTGTTAGGGGCTAGTTACGATAGATAGTTATTAATAATTAATTGATTAGTTAGTGATAATGTATATGTAAATGTGTTATGTGTATAATAACCACACTTGTTGTTCCTAAGGGGAACGCGTCGTCATCCTCTGTTTCGTTTTTAAGTCGATGATCTCTAGGAGTTGATAATACATACTAAATGCAAGCATAGGATAATAATAATATAATATATTATTATTATTATTATGATAATACGATTTTAAATAAATTAAAATTTGAAGAACGGCCGAACAAGAGCGAATTTCGAGACTTTCTTTTAACGTGTAGTCGAGGAAGCGCTGAAAGGGATGATGAGAGAAGGAAGGAGACAGGAGAAGAGTCGGCGTGTGGAACGACGAAAACAGTGTTGCCAATCTCAGGTAAATTTCTTCACTACATATTAAAGAAAAAGAAGACGATTTTGTTTCTCTTTTTTTATATAATGATAGACAATTGAATAACTTATTTCGTCCGAAAAATTACCATAAATACGTTTAACGAACGAATTTTTTACCTTACAAAAATAAGAAATATATGATATAGTGCCTACCGTGGCAGATAGAGCAGAAACAAGAGACAACAGATATTTATGATCGGATCAATACTAATTTCTTATCATTTTTGGTTGAATGGGAATTATTAATGATTTCTCTGATTACTATTTAAATAAATGATTAAGAAAGAACGTAATGTTGTATAAATCATTGAGTATTCAAAATCGTTTTTTACTTGTGACAAATAATTAGCTAAATGAAATCATTTTTTTTTTCAAAATGTTTATGAGTCTACTATAACAATAATAATTGTGTTTAGTATAACCATTTCTAATTTTTTCTGTAAAGCGGTGGTTTTGGTTCGCGTTGGCAACACTGGTTGGGTTACATTGCATACCCGAGTTGGTGATACGGTTCGTGTGTACGCGGGCGTAGACTCAGCCCTTTTTTTTATTATGTAGTTGTCACGTTTCCTCTTCTTCCATTTTTCGTGTTTCGATGTATTGTAAATAAGAATTAAACAAAAAAAACCGTGAGCTTCTTGTAATTAATGATAATGCTTCACAACATCGTTTTTACAATTGTAATTATTATTCGCTACTACTGTAAACAGTTGGTAGGTACTGCTGCTAAATTGATTTCGAGTTGATTATTATTATTGAAGTTGAAGAGTGATGATAACGATTATTGATTTTTTTTTTAAATTAAGATTAGATCTCGTTTATGTTTGTTTAAGACAGCAGACATACGTATGTGCGCTTTCGGTGTTCCTCCTAAATTACCCCGTACCCGCCTTGCTCATAATTGCCTGTTTGCCAAACGTTTCTTTGTTGCTTTGGAAGCTATACAAATAGACAAAAACTCTTATTTCTGGTGTTTTTTTGTTTTTAATATAATTTCCATTCATGGCGTATGACGAAATAAATTATTTTAAAAATTTGTTTTTTTTTTCAATGTAGTTAACGTACTTTGGCAATGAGGCAAAAGTCGTCTAATTATTTCCCAAATAAGAAAGGAAAGTAGCTTAAGAGAAATGTATTTTTGGTAAAAATTCGAACTGTTTGTAGCGTTAAATTAATAATTAATTACATCCATGAATATGTGGATGGTAAAATGTTAAATCGTTCATAGGTTTCGTTTTTTTTTTATTTATTTCTTTAACAAGTAGCACATAAACTAATTGTCTACTTTATCTTTACTGTTCGGGACAAAAATGATTTTTTTTTCTGGCGGTTTTTAAAAAGATGCTGCAACAAAAATGTTTTTTTATAAAATTAGATTTTGTAAACACATTTTTTTTTTTGGTTTAGTTGCAATTCGACTGTAACTCAAAAATAAATACCAACCAGAAGTATTTTTAGAAATTTGAAAACAATTCATAATTAATTACTTAAGACATAGCAGGACAATTCCTTAACAAATTACTGCCTGTATCTTAGCTTTGTTGATGTGCATAAGGTTTTAAGCGTTTATTTTTTGTGTTTTCGACGTTATTGTATTAATACAGTTACCATCAAAAAAATAAAATAGGGAAGAAACAGAACAGAACAGATACGATATGCATCAGGTATGACCCTTTCTACATATATGACACAAACTGGCAGTGTGTTGACCTCTTTTTATTCTTTGTCTGGTGTTTTCCTTAACGTTAACAATAGTACCAAAAGAAGAAAATACAACAAACTTTTTATATTGTATGTAACATGCCAAGAAGAAAACTGTATGATAAAAATATTGTAATTTACCCCATTTTTGTGTACTAGACCATTTGGGGTGTTCAAAACAAATACATACCATATGTTTTTTCTTCGCATGATATAGTAATTAATAACCATAGGTTTTTGATTTGTGCTTTTTTCATTCGACAAACGAATAAATAATAATAATAATGATAACGATAATCCCGTACCCGCCTTGCTCATAATTGCCTGTTTGCCAAACGTTTCTTTGTTGCTTTGGAAGCTATACAAATAGACAAAAACTCTTATTTCCTTTGAGGGTTTTTAAAATCCTTGAACGACTTCTAATTAAATTATAGAGAAACTTTTTAATACATGCGTCGAATGTAATTCATATCGAATTTAAAAACAAAAAATTAGTCAAAAAAAATATCACTCTAAATAATGTAGATGTATTAAATCAGGCCAAAAAGTTGAATGCTTTCTTTTCGGTTATGTTTTTCATATTCTTTATTGATTCAAGTTTACAATTTTTCACGCATTATATTTTTTTAATGGTATTTTTTTCTTTAGTATGCTTTAGAAAGGTTAAAGGTCATGTGTGAGGAGGCGTTATGTACCAATCTATCGNATAATAATAATAATGAAACGCCATTATACCTCATTATAATGATAACTGTTTACGATTAGCCCTGTTGTTTGTGTCAAATATAGAACGAAAAAAGATGAAAAAGTGAAATTTCGACTTGTACGTGTCACTGGGAAAGACGTTGTTAATAATTAACTTGTACTTTGATATATTTCGTTTTTTCCATTTGTCATTTGCACATAATAAATACATTTTCATATTGACTTTGTAATTATTTACTATTATTTAATATTTTTATTATTAATAGGGCGATTGAAGGATGTCGTTACAAGAAGTGGAAAATTAAGAAAAAATATATAGGTAAGGATTATTATTATTATTATTAAATGATAATAGTTGGGGCACTCTTAGTCCTTCTATATGCGTGGGAAACCTTTTAGCGTCTCTTAGATACCGAGTAAAGTATCCCAAAGATCCCTTTTCAATGTAGAAAGATCTGCATTTTACCTCGTAATTTCCGCTAGCGCAGAGCATTAGTAGATGATTTGAAACGGTGTCTTATCTTCCTCAATACAGAGTCTACAGTCCGGATATTCTTCGAGGCCCACTTGGAGTCTGTGATAATACCTATCTTGAGTTTTACTTACATTCTTTCTACTCAGAGTGAGTATATTTTTCGTTCGTACCTCATTTGGATTTTTTTTAGAGCATTCTTAAGTCATGATAAAATAATACTTTCATGCGAGATATATAAAACCAAAAGAAGTTTTTTTTTTTGCGCTAACCTAATTACTTTCCGAATATCAAAGTGAAGGTGTTGGCATTCTTCTACGTTCGTTAGTAAAGAGTGCGACTTCTTTTTACTATTCGAAGAGTTCTATTGAGATTGCATATTTACTAATTGGTACGTTTTAAAGCCATTGATATATTTTAGAGCCCTTTAATTGCTTATCAAAGTACTTCAAGTGATAAAAAAGTTTTAAAATGTCCATCAAAAATCCTTTTTTTTTAATACTGGAATACCTACAAGTAAAAGTAAAACACAAAGGAAGGTTTAATAAGTTTTGAATGTTTTTTCTTGACTTTTTTCTACAGCGAGAAAAGGCATTTTCTGTTTTAACAATTTTTTTCTAGAAAATCGGCCAACCTTCGCAATATTTTGGTAATTTGTTCTTACTATTTTTCATTAAAGATAACAAAAACCTAAGAAATTGAAAATGTGAACGAACTTGCTCATTAATTATACTTATCTATTTAAAATGTTAATCGATATCGTTGGTTTCCACGTACTAGTCTTCAGTTACTATTTTAGTAATTACAACTTCCTCATATTTTTTGCCACTTTATTTATTAACTACCTGCATTAAAATATTTTCATGTTGACGGAAGCAGAACTGCTAAATTTGATAAATTTACATTTTTGTAATTTGTTACTTGGGACTATAATTAAACATAGAATTCATCGTTTCTTTGCCTTATATTTAGTGGTAAATAGAGGGAACGTATTCCATAAATTTATATTAATTATTTCTTATACATATTTTATTTTTATATAAAAAACACTAATTACGATTATCCACAGTAATCAACTTCATACTCGAGTTAATAATAATTATTACATTGTAATTAATTAATCACTCGGGTGCCCAAAACTTAAACGTCCTATCATACGAACTAGTTGCGATGAATTGATCATCAGACGAAATGTCGACGCTCATAACTTTTCCGTCGTGTCCTGAAAGCGTCTTTAAAGGTTGCCACGTCCTGCTCGTCCATATTTTCACAGTGTTATCGTATGAAGCAGTTACTAAGTAATCACCGGCCCCTTTTTGGAATTTCACATCCGATATCAGATTAGTATGAGCAGGAATTGTGTACAAAAGGTTTCTCTTCCGCAAGTCCCAAATTTTGCAAGTATTGTCTTCACTTGCTGTAGCAATGTGATATCCATTCGGAGAAAAATCAATGCCATAAATTGACTTTAAATGACCCTCCATAAACATTATACAACGTCCTGTACGTAGATCCCAAACACGACCAAAAGAATCAAGACCCCTAGGGAAAGTAAGTTAAATAGGATAAATTTCGTTAAAAAACACAATTTGTACCCTGTTGCACACACAGACCCATCAACTTGGAAACTGATGCAATACACTGGTTTAACGTGACCTTCTTGATGCAGCACTTCAGTGCACTGTTGAAGATCCCAAAGTCTCCATGAGCAATCAAAACAGCATGTGCCTAAAAATCTCCCAGAAGGATGGAATGCGACCCTTGACACTCTATGAGGCATATGACCCTCAATATCCGCTATTGGTTCATCACTATTAAAAAGATAGCCAGTTATGCTTTTAAAAAAGGTTGAAATCTTCATTAAAGTACCTTTCAAAGTTCCATAACTTCACCGATCCATCTGAAGCACATGTTACCATGTTGCAGACATTTTTTTCTTGGGTTAAAGTGGCTTGGGGGTGAAATACTATAGCACCGACGTTACATGTGTGCCCCTTGAGGGTTTGCTTTAATTCACAATCGGGTACAGACCATAATTTACATACACCAGTCCTGTAAATATAACAATATGTAAAGATCAGTAGTAAGATTATTAAAGCAAAGAATTTACCATGAAGCTGTGGCCAGTAATTTTGAATTAGGACTGAACTGACAGAATGATATAGGTCTTGTGTCACCAATTTGACTGCTGTGTATAGTTATGCTCTGCAACTTTTTCTGTAATTCTTGCCAACGGGCTGTTTTAGTAGCAGGTGGTAAATCTTTCATGAGTTTAGCTTCTTCTAGACGTTCCTTGGCCCTTGGCAAAGAATATTCTGCTATCCATAATCTTGCAATTCTTAAAGTTTCTGGTCCTTCATGATACCATGTTGTTTCTTGATCCTTTTCAAGAAGTTTTTTCTCTTCCTGAACCTCTCGTTTAATAATTGCATCTTCACCTATACTTTATCATTAATTAAATGTTTGTTTAGTAATCAAAGAAATAACTTACCAAGACAAAATTTCTCTTAGTCTATTCCTTCGATCAGCTGGCCCTTCTCCAAAAAGGCAAATTGGTTCCCCAAGTTGTCTTAAGTTTCGCTTCACTTCAGCATCATCCGTTGATACGTTTATTTGTCTGGCCTTTTTTCTTCTTTCGAATTCTTCCAAGAGAGCTTGCTTTTCTTTCGATATATTGTCTTCCAATTCCATATATTCTGTATGAACAAATAGCAACGTTAAACCTAAATAGCATTTATGTACATACCAACGAACCATTGGAAATGTTAATCTGTGCCGAATTTTGTACAGAATTCTTGGAGGCATCATCTTCGTTAGTACTACCATTTATTTCTAACTCAGCTAACCTCGCTTTTTCGGTATCTTCTAAAGAACCGTAATGGATAGTTTTCGTTTTCTTAACATAAGCCACTTCTTCATCATCTGACATTATTATTATTATTATCACAAACTAGGACAAATGATTATTATATTTTGGTTTTAAACGAACTTATTACTTTAAATAAATCCTTAACCTATAAGAGCGGTCTATTTAATGTTTATTTTTTTACGTGTATGATGCGCGCATGTATTTAGTGACTTTTAATTCTACTCCTTTTCAGTGTTGACAATACTAAAAATGAAAAAATTCCTTGGGATGTTTGATAATTTTCTATCTTTGTCTGACAGAAAATAAAACATTTTCGAGGTTTCGAGTTCGAGCAAAACAAGTAATAAAAATACATAAAATACGTATATATTGGGAAATTTTAATGGAAAATGCAATAAGGAAGAAACAGCCATTTTTCTTTTGCATAATTAATGCCTAATATTATCCGATGTTTGTCAACTCATTTGAATACCTTGCTTAATTTAAATTACCTTGTGTCTGTGTATTGTTCGGTATTTATATTTTTCTTGAAAAAGTCGGTACTTATTTTAGTATACTGTTACAAACTTATATACGTATATTTATTCAAAAAATAAGAAATCGAGGTCACGTTGTATTATGATGGTTTTCTAAAGTAATGGAAAATTTTACCACTGATGTGACATTTTTTTAACATAAGTTAAAAACATTGCGAAGGTATTATTTAAAAATTTTAAGCAATAGACTATATGTTGTATGGTAGTAGGTACGTAAACAAATATCATTAATGTATGGGAGTTATGCGTTCATTGAACTCTTGAGATCAAGTTTGCACATTTTCTGTTTCTTTCTTTTGTGCTTTTCACACGATTAAAAAATTCCTAAGTTTATAAAAATAAATATGAAAGGCCTTAGTGCAGTCAACTTAATTTTTGACCCCGTTTTTGATTCTTACGTTCTCGTCGGTGGTGCCGTTAGTTCGCCTGTTTAGATAATAGTTGTTTTCAGAAATTATAACGCGTATGATTACTACTGTTTGCTTTAGTTATATTTTAGAAATATCTCGAGAGTTACGAAGACTTTTTATGAGTGAATTTTTCAAGACGTAAGGATATTGATTTGTCTTAAAGGCTTGGCTCGTACAATTTACGAACTATACATGGTTTATAGGGGTCTTACGTGGTTTCTATTGGCTCCATTGGTTTACTTATTCATAAAAAAGTAATAGGGACATATTTTTTGTTGGAAATTTCCAAATGAGTGAACGTTGTGTACGCCTCTCCGATTTTTTAGAAAACCGATTGATAGTTGTTTTCGGAACTCGACAGCAAAAGTGGTCTTATTATGTGTTTATGTGAGTGTAATTTTAAAAACAGTGCTCGAAAATATTAAAAACTGAAGTGTGTATCGATTATTTTGGATTATTTTGAACGTGGAAATAAAAAAGGTGACTCACGTTCGCGGAAAGACAGCAGTGTTTTGTTTCTTTATTGGGTTTAAACCCTCATTATTCTCATTTGTTTCGGGAGTGCTGAAAAATTAAATTAGAGGTTACAAAATGTTACCTCAACAGTATTGTTTACGTTGGAGATACCATCATTCAAATTTACAAACTATGTTTACACAATTATTGGAACGGGAAGCCTTTTGCGATGTAACTCTGGCTTGTGAGGGGCGAACAATAAAGGCACATAAAATAGTTTTATCTGCATGCAGTACATATTTTGATACAATTTTATCTCAGTATGAAGAGAAAGATCCTATCTTAATTATGAAAGACGTTAAATACGTGGACATAAAGTGTTTGGTTGAATTTATGTATAAAGGAGAAATAAACGTGGATCATGTAAGTACCTAGATATTATTTTTCAAAGTACTCGAACAACTTCAACAATCCACATTAGCAAATTACTACATATTTTTTGTTTTTCAGTGCCATTTGGCCACATTATTGAAGACTGCTGAAGAATTACGAATTAAGGGCCTTGCAGAAGTCTCGTGGAGAGACGAAGATGGTGGCAGTGATGCAAACATGAACGGTGTTCATTCGGCTTTACCACATGTGTCTACTGTGATGGAAAGCCCTAAAAGCGAACCACCTGCAAAACGAAAAAGGGGAAGACCTCCTATAGATGACTATGATCCTAATTTTCCTGCACCAAAAATATCAGCAACTACAAGTAATAATGAGGAGGGCTATTCCAATGATGCCATGTCGAGCAGTGATCATGACTTGCCTTGGGAAGAAGAAAATGCTAATGCTGACGGAGACCATACAGAATCTGATGAACATCCAGTACGTGTAAAGTCAGAGGTGAGTTTTTACTCTGTTTGTCACTATTTTATAAAACAACCACATTTTCAATGAGTGAAACATGTCAAAAATGAGGTTTTATTTGCCATACCAATTAAAAAGATAAATTCTGCATAAAAACTATATACTTATGAGTGATTGTCATCTTTAATCAATAATTATGACTTTAAGTGCTTCTTCAAGTAGACAGACAATTATAAAAAATAATTATACTGATTAAGATAATGCTTTCCACTGCAAAACATGAACGAAAGGGGGATTTTAATATCTACTAACATTTTGTTTGTTTGGAATGAAAATTTTTGAAATATAAAAGTCTCAAACTAAACAGATTTTTGATAGATNTTTTTACTGCCTGGAGTGATCAAATTTTGAATCCATATTCTCCATATCAAGTTTCAAAACAAAATATATTTTTTGTTCTTATTTGTTGTTTAAAATTAACATAAAGATATTAGTTTTATCATTTCGATAAAATAAAAATATAAATGGTTACGCATAATATTTTTTGCGAAATATTAAAAAATACCTATAAAGACAGTTTAATCAGTAAATGCGGTAAACATTGTAAAAAAAAATTCTAATAACATGTTTATTTGGCTCATATACTCGTATTTTTAGAAAGTTCTGGAAAATTGTAGCATTTAAAAGTTGCGTTACTTATTTATTTTTTTTCATGCCCAATTAGTGAGACATGTTCCTACATATTCGGTTAATTGCATCAAATAAAATTAACCGACGCGGTTTATATTTTTAGTTTACTATTTTCCACTGTTATTATACCTATTGTGTGTTTATATCTGAGATATACTTTGTGTACAAAAAGGTACAGTTGCACACAATGAAAATGAACGCAATCTGCTAGTTACCAACATTGTTTTCCTCTGTTAAATTTGTAGGTTGTTTGTTTCACAGAATTGTTGTAGTAGTTTGCTGTTATTGTTGAATAACTAACTTGTAACTAACAAATGAATCGTAGGTTAGATGATCATTTTTAATGTACGCTGTTGTACATACAATAAAAACAATTCAGATTATGGTAAATGATTAAAAAAAAACATTTCTTTATAGTGTAGGGCATTGAATAACTTAAACAAATCTTTTTAACGGAAATATGTGTACGGATAACCTTTTTATATATCTTATCTCGAAACAGGAATTTTCATTTACTGATTTCTAAACTATTTTAAGTTGACTTGTAAACTTTTTGTACGACCTAGAATCGTTTAACAAATTAAGAAAAAAAAAAAGAAAACTACACAAGTATAATTTCATTCCATTTATCGTATTTCACAATAGAAAATTATATTAGCTAATTTTGTTAAATGAAAATTTCTTGTAAAAACTTGATTACCTAGAATAAAAGTTTTTTTTTATTTGTTTATGAGTCATATTTCCTTTAAAAAAGTATGACCTAATTTTTCTTCCTCCGCGGTTTTTGGGCGTTGTTATCGGAAATTTCGTAAACAACAAAATGCCGCCTTATTATGCATTGAAATTAGGCCAAAATCATTTAACCGTTTAATTACTGCCCATGCCTTTAACGAATTTTAACAACCATAATGTATTAATATACCACATGCATGTTTACTATTTTTTTTTTATTGGTCATTTTTCCGACAATCCCTTATCTTATTTTTAGATAAATTTTAATTGTTTTGGTACAAAGGACTGCATTTATCAATTTTTTATTATTTATTCTTTAGTACTTATTTATTATTTATTCAATACGTCAATATATCACTATTCATTGTAAGAAAAAAGAAGTAAAAAAGTATAAGTTATTGTTTCTATAAATTTTTATTTGAGACATTTTTGTAAGAAAATGACAGCCTTGTTTATTTCAACTTGAAATGTACTCAAATGGGGGTCAGGAGTTCTTGAAAAGAAAACGCTTATCTTTTCGTAATTAATAAAACAATTAATGATACGACTGTGATGTTTTTGAAGAATTTAATTAATTACGTCGTGTACAGGGTGTTAAAGTGTGAATCTGTTAAATACTTGTTACATATTATATATTGAAACTGATTCAAATAATTATTAGTTAATTAATCTTACTATTAATAATCTCAATATAATAAAGACGTTGTGTACCGAGTGATTAATTTAAACTTACAATTAATATTATTAATAAAAATCCGCATATACTATACTATACTATCGTTTACCTTTGATATCTTAAATATACGTGTCAAGGATCATCGATGACCACAAAAAATTAATTTTTCTATCCCATGAGATTAGTTTTTTTTTCTAGATGAAAAGTACCCTATGTTCTTTTTTGTAATCCTGACAATATGTACAAAAAGAAGTCACTTCTATGCTCGCGAACGGTTAATTTAATTTAGACATACGAAAAAAGTTGTTAAAGGTGTACGTTTGGAGCGCGGCGTTGTACGGGTGCGAAACATAGATAGTGGGCGCGGCGGAAAAGAAAACGTTAGAAGCGTTGGAAATAGGCGGATGATGAGGATAACGTGAATAGAAAAGGTTAGAAATGAAGAGGTATTAGAAAGAATAGGAGAACAGAGGACTCTATGGAAGTTAATAATAGGCGAGATAGGTTGGTAGGACACCTTCTCAGGTATGAAGGTCTAGTCAGAGACATATTAGAGGCAGAACCTGAAGTTAGGAGGGGTAGAGGTAGACCTAGATTAGATTACTGTTCGCAAATAGTTAAGGATGTGGGTTGTTCTAGTTTTAGGGAAAGTTTAGCTAGTTTAGAATAGGAAAGAGTGGAGGTGCGTGTCCAACCAGTCTTAGGACTGACGATCTATGATGGTGATGACAATATGTTTACAAGATTTCATGATAATCGATTGAGTAGTTAAGGCGTGAAAACGTAACGTACAAACTTACGTTCGCATTAATAATATTAGTTAGGAAGTTATTTGATAGCAACTTGAACAAATTAGTCTACACTTCTCGAACCTCCTGAAGTCCTAAATGTAATCAGTTACAGGAAATTTCTGCGGTTCGGGCTGTGCCTTAATCGATAAATCAAACTTTGAACCCATGTTTCACCCCTTTAGGGGTTGAATTTTAAAAATTTCTTTCTTAGTGCTTGCCCACCTACGTTGTATTAATATTTCAAGTCTCTCGACTCAGGAGTTTAGGCAATACATAGATATGACCTTTAAAGCTACATATTAATTTGAAAAAAGCTTATTAAGGAGTTTATAACAACACTGTTTTCTTAATCAATAAAATAATCGATTATTTGTTTGTTATATACCTCTACTGTAAGATTCGATTAATTATTCTATTTTTACTGCCTGGAGTGATCAAATTTTGAATCCATATTCTCCATATCAAGTTTCAAAACAAAATATATTTTTTGTTCTTATTTGTTGTTTAAAATTAACATAAATTAATTATGGCAGTATAAAAAAGTCATTACTTATACAAGGTGATTCGTTTTTGTTTACATTTATCGTGGGTAAAATCGTTAGGAAAAAAATATTCTTCATAATTATTTGGTTTTTCTTTTTATTAACGATAGATATGAGGAATATTCTACAACAAAAGATATATTGAAATTGAGTAGATTCAGTAAGTATTATTTATGTAATATACAGTCGAACTTCTGTAACTCTAACTTCTATAACTCGGAAGTGCTCTTTAACTCGGAATTTTTCTTTATTTCCTGGACGTGCATATTGTTTTACATTTATTTCAAATTTTTTCACTCCAATTTTTCTATTTCTGTTTCTTAGTCTTTACCTTTCCATTGCAAGGGCTAGTGGTGGGCTTAATAACAGTAGTATATTTAGAAGCGATGTTTTCGAAGCCAAAATTGAAACTAAAATGTTTTATTATAAAGCAAAAATTTTCTTTAACTCGAAACATAAATGGTGGGCGCCAAAAAAAAGGTTAGAAGCGTTAGAAATATGTGGTGTTATAGGCGAATGATGAGGATAGTGTGGATAGAGAAAGTTAGAAACGAGGAAGTATTAGAAAGAATAGGAGAACAGAGGACTTTATGGAAAACAATAAGAATTACGCGAGATAGGATTGTCTCAGGCATGAATGGCTTGTCAGAGACATATTAGAAGCAGAAACTGGAGTTAAGAGGAGTAGAGGTAGGTCTGGATTAGATTACTGTTCACAAATACTCCAGTTTTACTGAAATGCGAAGATTAGCGCAGGGTAGGAAAGAGTGGAGTCCATCCAGACTTAGGACTGACGACTTTAAGATGATGAATCTTTCAGTCTGTTCTGTCTTCAACTTTCTTACCGCAACCACCACCTACTCATTACCACGATTTCTAAACGGAAGGCCTTCCGCATTATTTACCCTCTAGTCGAAGGATAGTGTCCGACCGAAACTGGTTTTTACGACCGAAACCGAAACCGAATTTCGGCAACGGTCTCAGTTTCGGCCGAAACCGAAACCGAAACTTCCTTATAAGGATCATGTTTTGAGAGAAAAATAAAGAAAACGTTATTATAATCAGTCAGTTTTATTTTTTTATCTTTAAATCACATAGCTCTGCAGTCTTTGACATTTTCACTTATTGATAATCAAATCAAAATCAACATAACAACCCCTCATTTAAGGAAATACTTTAATTGCGCCTTAAAAATACTTAAAATAGGTGAGATGTTTATTTGAGTAAGTATAGTAGACTAGACTCATTTTTCTTTTGAAGATTATTCATGCTTTTTTTTATATAATATTAAACATAAAATTACTTTTGTTATTGTTTGCTTGGATGGAATTTAACGCGCCGAACATGACCGAGCAGAGCGCGAGAACTCCCGAACGCAGTTTCGATTTCGGTCGTAGTTTCGGCAGGTTTGCCGCCGAAACCGAAACTAAACCGAAACTCGTTTTTTTTTGCCGAAACTCGACCGAAACCGAACTTTCGGTCGGACACTATCGAAGTAACTTAATAACAAGGTGAGATAGGGTGGTAGGACAAATTGTGAGGCATGGAGGGCTATTTAGAGACATACTAGAAGTAAAAACAGGAGTTAAGAGGAGTAGAGGTAGACATAGATTAGATTACTGTTCGCAAGTAGTTAAATGCGAGCATTACTAATTTTCATTAGGTAAATTTTTGTTATAATTATTAAGTTATTGTCGCTGGTGTTTGTTTTGGTAGAATTACCTGGAATTACCATTATCCGAGATCCAGCTGAGTCCCAAAAAAAGTTCGGGATCCGCCGGGTACCAGATCTAAACCGGGTACCTGACCAATCTCTAACTTTAAAAATAATTTTTAACTTGTTCCTGTTTGTATGGTATGTGATGACTAAATTGAAGTGGACTGTGAGTGAGTTTAATAATGTAAACGATGTCTTTTTCAACGAAATAATAAAGTTTTTAGAATTTTTGATGGTTGAAATCATATTGTCATATTTTACGTCAAGTAATATTGTTTATATTACATATTGCAAAAAATAAAAAATATTTAAAATTTTATTTAGCAAATCACGTATGCCTTGGTTGTAGTTCACTTCATAAGTAATACAGGGTGTGTCATAAAAGTTTTTGGTTAGTTTTTAAATTTGTTTGTTATTAAAGAATAAGAGTTGCTTTTTAATATTCAGATTATAACAAAGAAATGAATAATGTCTATGTGAAATATTTGTGGGAGTCTTGTTTTTTTCTAGATGTTGAAAAAAAAAAAACAGTTGGCTAAGATAGTTGTTTGTGTGTAGTGTTTTATTTGTTGCGCGGTTGTATGTATTTGTTTAACATTTGCATTAAAATTTGTTATTGTCCTGCTTTCGATTATATTACTGTTTAAACGATGTAAGTAAGTAAACTATGATAGAGTTGCTTCGTTCGTATCTATTCGTAGTAGGCTAGGTATTTCTATAAAGTGCTCGGAATTATTGAGGTCACTTTTGAATGTTAAATTCATTTTCAATCAGTTCTGACCTTGTTTCCCCATCATCTCACTATAAAGCAGCGACAAATACATACCTTTAATAGAAATTTTCAATCACGTTCTGTAATATGACCTTCATATTTCCGAGTAATAAAGGAACACGTTTTTTAGCGTTATTTTTCAAATATTGTTTGTACTTACCTGTGTACTGTACGCGAGCGCTGGCACGCCTTTTTTGTTTTTTCTCAGAGTACCAAATCCGACAATTACCTATGAGTCTATCTTTTTCGTTTTGTAGAATAATACCACCTAACTATGTTCAGGAATTGCTAATAACTTTAACATCTGTGTACCAGCACTTTTTTTCATGCCTTGAACTCGTTTATAAAACCAAACGACTTCGTACTTCTTATTCTAGGTATTAATATTTTCTTAATAGTATTTGATTGGAAACGCAAAAGCTTTTGAGCTTTTACTTATCCATAATATAGAAACATTCATCGAACATAGAAGTTACACATTTCTTTGTTGGCATTTTAAGGGTTCCGTGCCTTAAAAAGAAAAAAAGGAACCCTTTTAGGATTACAACATTTTTTTTTGTCATGTTAGCTCGGAAAGCTCGTTTTGCTTGCTATTAAATAGGGAAGAAATGACCTCTTTTCAGCCGGGTTTAAGTCGGGAGGAAATGAAATTAGTCTTTTGAGCGCATGCGCTGATGTTTATGGGCATGCGCAGAAATCAGTTCAATGACAATGTCTTTCTAACCTCTAAATCATTTACTCTTATTTCGCCAACTATCAATTTAATGACGAACTTTCCGCACAAACATGACAAAAAATAGTATACGTACCTCGGGAAGAAACAGGATTGTCTCAGACTGCAATTCACATGCAGTCTGAAAAAACCCTGTTTCCTCCCTCGATACGTAATGTACTATTTTTAGTTGTAATATTGTAATTGTACGTTTTGGGAACTGATTTTGGGGAGAAACTTAAACCATACTCGGGCAAAAATCTTTGAGAGTTACAAATGCGAATATGAGTTTGTTTGTTACGATTTCCCTCCTTAACTCCTCAGCCGTTCGTCATGAAATTTTGTACACACATTGTCAAAAGTACGAGAAAGGACATAGGGTAACTTTTATGTTGAAAAAAAATTCTGTTCCTGAGAGAAATCAGTTTTATGTAGTTGGCGATGATCCCTGACACGTATTCAAGACATCAACGCGAGCAAAGCCGCGGGTAGAACTTTGGTACACATATTGTAGGGTACCATTCATCGAGAAAAAATACTGTTCCTGAGGGATAGAAAAATTAGTGTGGTCGTCGATGACCTTTGCTACGTATTTAGACCATCAGCACGACCCTAGCGCGGGTAAAACCTATCACGAAAATTTGTTCGCACTGTCAGGGGTACATAAAAGGACATAGAGTACGTTTTGTCCAGGAAAGAAATACTCTTTCCGAGGGATAAAAAATATAATTTATTCGAATTCGCCATTTTTGAAATAAATCTAGACAAATTGTTTTCAAAACATAACCTAACCTTTCATAATGTAAATAGCCTAGTCCAAAAGTAGCTTATTCTTGAAAAAAAGTGTACCGTTAGTGTGCTAATTTTTGAATTACTGGTAATGTTTTTGAATTAATGATAATAATTGGAAAATATGTGGATATATGAGATGTTTTATTGTAATGCCAAGTTTTCGAACAGTGTCTAATCAAAACGGATATGTGACAAACGGACAGAAGGATGCAAAATTGATCTTAGCTCTTAAATAGGTGCGTAATCCTAAGAATCGCTTTTTTGTAGTGCTTACTTCAAATACTATTAATTAATTTCAAATTCAAAATTGCCATACCTTAAGTATTCATTTAAAATCGTGGGGCCAAACAATTAAAGACTTTTTGTGTGTTATGTTTGAACTTCGTAAATGTTTTATTACCAATTTTATGATTTGATTTCGTCTTGTGTATAAGCGGAAAATCAGAAAAGTACAAAAACACATGTTCCACTTACGCTAGGGTGTGGTGCTAAATTATTTTAGTTTTTTTAACGGCTTTCTCAATAAATCCATAAATAATGTAAAAAAAAAACAAGTGTGAATCTAATAATAAGTGTTTGTGTGGTTAGAATTACAAAAAGATTAGTTTACCGATTTCTATTCTAAAAATTACGATAAAAATCATGTATGTCATCAAAACTATTTTATTGTGAGCATTGCATTCTTGTAATTACAAATACAGTAAAAGAGCTTTCTATCTGCATAATATACAAAATATATCTGCTGTCTTTGACATTTTCACTTATTGATAATCAAATCAAAATCAACATAACAACCCTTCATTTAAGGAAATACTTTAATTGCGCCTTAAAAATACTTAAAATAGGTGAGATGTTTATTTGAGTAAGTATAGTAGACTAGACTCATTTTTCTTTTGAAGATTATTCATGCTTTTTTTTGTCTATGTCTACTAATCTACTTCGCTTGGATGGAATTTAACGCGCCGAACATGACCGAGCAGAGCGCGAGAACTCCCGAACGCAGTTNATAATAATAAAGTAAAATAAAAAAATTAGTAATAGCTGCAAGGTGGTTATAAAAAAAATTTACAAAATAATAAATAAGAATGTATAAATTCCTAGTAACAATTAACTCTTGTTATTTCTTTGTTTAACTGGATTATGAAGAATTTAATGAAATTAAAAATTAATTAAATCGATTTTTGTGTACATTCTTGCGTGTTTTGGGTTTTTAGTACCTATAGTGGAATTCATTTATTATAACTCCGCCTATATTGACCAACCGCTTAATATAGAGTAATTGCAATGTTAAGTTTGGTTTTCGTATTAAATTCTCTATAGGAAAGTTTGGATATAATGACTCCGTTTAAAATGACATATCGTTTATTATGACTGATTACTGAACCAAAATAGAAAGTTGTGTATTTTCTAAGACTATGCTTTGTATGACGCCCGCTTAGTATGACGTGTTAATAATTTCCCTTCGATGTCATTACAAGCGGATTCTACTGTATTTCAAATTCTTAGAAAAAATATTTTATAGGGTGCGTTTGCAATTAGTTATATTAGTTCAGAAATAGGCAAATACTTAGACACTTTTTTTTGTTTTTCATTGAAATATTGACACTTTTGCTAGTACAGTACTGTAAAAATTCAATTCCCATTGAACCAAGGATGTACGTTTTCTTATTATTACTTAAATTTTTATTGACGTAAATTTAGTGGAATATCACGAAAAAAAAAACAGCAGTGGTTTTCCTATACACAGCAATTATTTTTAATGATTTTGTTTTTAATTTTCAAGTTGACTAATGCAATATTTTTTACCTTAAAAATCACTGATGCATTTCTNAAAATATAATTTATTCGAATTCGCCATTTTTGAAATAAATCTAGACAAATTGTTTTCAAAACATAACCTAACCTTTCATAATGTAAATAGCCTAGTCCAAAAGTAGCTTATTCTTGAAAAAAAGTGTACCGTTAGTGTGCTAATTTTTGAATTACTGGTAATGTTTTTGAATTAATGATAATAATTGGAAAATATGTGGATATATGAGATGTTTTATTGTAATGCCAAGTTTTCGAACAGTGTCTAATCAAAACGGATATGTGACAAACGGACAGAAGGATGCAAAATTGATCTTAGCTCTTAAATAGGTGCGTAATCCTAAGAATCGCTTTTTTGTAGTGCTTACTTCAAATACTATTAATTAATTTCAAATTCAAAATTGCCATACCTTAAGTATTCATTTAAAATCGTGGGGCCAAACAATTAAAGACTTTTTGTGTGTTATGTTTGAACTTCGTAAATGTTTTATTACCAATTTTATGATTTGATTTCGTCTTGTGTATAAGCGGAAAATCAGAAAAGTACAAAAACACATGTTCCACTTACGCTAGGGTGTGGTGCTAAATTATTTTAGTTTTTTTAACGGCTTTCTCAATAAATCCATAAATAATGTAAAAAAAAAACAAGTGTGAATCTAATAATAAGTGTTTGTGTGGTTAGAATTACAAAAAGATTAGTTTACCGATTTCTATTCTAAAAATTACGATAAAAATCATGTATGTCATCAAAACTATTTTATTGTGAGCATTGCATTCTTGTAATTACAAATACAGTAAAAGAGCTTTCTATCTGCATAATATACAAAATATATTAAAAATTTGTATTAGTCTTTTTAACAAATTAATATCTTTTTTTTATCAAAGATGATAACATTACTAGGAAACTATCTGCGTGTGTCATAAAGGTTTTTGGTTAGTTTTTAAATTTGTTTGTTATTAAAGAATAAGAGTTGCTTTTTAATATTCAGATTATAACAAAGAAATGAATAATGTCTATGTGAAATATTTGTGGGAGTCTTGTTTTTTTCTAGATGTTGAAAAAAAAAAAACAGTTGGCTAAGATAGTTGTTTGTGTGTAGTGTTTTATTTGTTGCGCGGTTGTATGTATTTGTTTAACATTTGCATTAAAATTTGTTATTGTCCTGCTTTCGATTATATTACTGTTTAAACGATGTAAGTAAGTAAACTATGATAGAGTTGCTTCGTTCGTATCTATTCGTAGTAGGCTAGGTATTTCTATAAAGTGCTCGGAATTATTGAGGTCACTTTTGAATGTTAAATTCATTTTCAATCAGTTCTGACCTTGTTTCCCCATCATCTCACTATAAAGCAGCGACAAATACATACCTTTAATAGAAATTTTCAATCACGTTCTGTAATATGACCTTCATATTTCCGAGTAATAAAGGAACACGTTTTTTAGCGTTATTTTTCAAATATTGTTTGTACTTACCTGTGTACTGTACGCGAGCGCTGGCACGCCTTTTTTGTTTTTTCTCAGAGTACCAAATCCGACAATTACCTATGAGTCTATCTTTTTCGTTTTGTAGAATAATACCACCTAACTATGTTCAGGAATTGCTAATAACTTTAACATCTGTGTACCAGCACTTTTTTTCATGCCTTGAACTCGTTTATAAAACCAAACGACTTCGTACTTCTTATTCTAGGTATTAATATTTTCTTAATAGTATTTGATTGGAAACGCAAAAGCTTTTGAGCTTTTACTTATCCATAATATAGAAACATTCATCGAACATAGAAGTTACACATTTCTTTGTTGGCATTTTAAGGGTTCCGTGCCTTAAAAAGAAAAAAAGGAACCCNAGGGGGGTCGCTCAAGCATTACGTAAGCAGGTTTTTAATGATTTTGGACCTTTTCTCCCCCTGTATAAGCGAAAATAAAAAAATCATGAACCTCTTTCCCTGAATGATAAGATGTAAAAAGGAAGTTAAAAAGCTAAATTATTTTTTAAAATTCAAGTACTTTTTAGTACTTAAATAAAACCAGAAAAATAAATATCGTTTATTATCCACGGGCTCCAAGTTTCTGCATCATTAATAATAATTTATAATAGCTTATAAACCATCCTCGTTCATATTTATTTTCTTTTAAATGTCAGTATTTCTAACTTAGAAAGGATAAAGCGGTAGAAATCTTAACTAATATTATAAATGCAAATGTGAGTTTGTTTGTTACGATTTCACGCCTTAATGACTCAGCCGATTATCATGAAATTTTGTACACACATTATCAGGGGTACCGAAAACGACTTGGGGTCTTATTTATCCAGAAAAAATACTGTTCCTGAGGGATAGAAATACTAATTTTATGTGATCGTCGATGATATTTGACACGTATTTAAGATACCAACGCGAGCGAAGCCGCGGGTACAATCTAATATAAAATAAAGAGTAGGTCAGAGTTGAGTCATTTTTAACAAAAGGAAATCACTTTTGCGCTTACTAATAGTTAGTTTGGAAATTTTAAAAAAAATTGTTAAATGTCTGTACAGGTAAGGCATTTTTTTTGTCTGAAAACGTCATTTGTTTCTCCAAGAAATTTCCTTAACTCTCAAAATATCATTAAATTGTTTTTATTGAATTTATATACCTTTATTATTTATGTAATAAGATAACTGAAAAGAAAAGAAAAGGTTAGAAGCCTTCGAAATGTGGCGTTATAGGCGAATGATGAGGATACCGTGGATAGAGAAGGTTGGAAATGAAGAGGTATTAGAAACAATAGGAGAATAGAGGACTCTATGGAAGTCAATAAAAAATAGGCGAGATAGGTTGGTAGGACACCTTCTCAGGCATGAAGGTCTAGTGAGAGACATATTGGAGGCAAAAACAGGAGTTAGGAGGGGTAGAGGTAGACCTAGGTTAAATTACTTTTCGCAAATAGTTAAGGATGTGGGTTGTTCTAGTTTTAGGGAAATGCTCAGGATAGGAAAGAGTGGAGGTACGTGTCCAACCAGTCTTAGGACTGACGACCCTATGATGATGATGAAGATAACTGAAGCCATTTTCACTGATTGTACCATACCACGTTGTATTTGATGATGATTAAATGATGATGCTCTTTGATGATGTATTAGAACAAGTTACTTTCTGTATGGGTGCGAAACGTGGTCTGTGGGCGGCTTGTTTATATGTTTATATGGTTTATATAAGGCAATATCATGTACAAAGAAGTAGACGAATAGACCATAGAGATGTAGGATGTTTTGATTTTCGAAAAATACAAGATTGATTCACTCAGGCTAGTGAAGGAGTGAAGAAACGTGCTCAGCCAGGCTTTCAAATGAAAATATTCTTATAATGATGAATTGCAGTTGCCATTTTTATCAAACGTACAAGCTGAACTTAATCAGTGGCTACAAATTTAATGTTAAATAGTATGATTTCTTTGTTTTTGGAAGTGGCTGATTTTTGAGTGTCTAGGAAGTCAGATAAATCAGGATGAAAGGAGCAATAGAGATATAAAACAGGATAGCTCAGGGTCGAGTCTCCTTCAATGAAAAGAAGTCACTTCTATGTGGAAAAAAAAGGTGTTTGTCAATTCCTTTCGAAGTCATTATCATCATCATCATAAGGTCGTCACTCCTAAGATTGGTTGAACACGTACCTCCACCCTTTTCTATCCTAAATTTCGCATTTCCCTAAAACTAGAACAGCCGACATCCTTAAATATTTACGAACAGTAATCTAATCTAGGTCTGCCTCTACCCCTCTTAACTCCTTTTTTTGTCTCTAATATGTCTCTGACTAGACCTTCGTGCCTGAGAAGGTGTGCTACCAACCTTTCTCGCCTATTTTTTATTGACTTCCACAGAGTCCTCTGTTCTCCCATTCTTTCCAATTCGTCTTCATTTCTAACCTTTTCTACCCACGATATCCTCATCATCCGCCTATAACACCACATTTCGAACGCTCCTAACCTTTTTTTTCCGCCGCATCCACTGTCCATGTTTCGCACCCGTACAACGCCGTGCTCCAAACATAAACCTTTAACAACCTTTTTCGTATGTCTAAATTAACCGTTCACGAGCATAGAAGTGACTTCTTTTTATTAAAGGCGATACGATGCTGCGCTATCCTGTGCTTTATATCCCTACTACTCCTTCCATCCTGACTTATCTGACTTCCTAGGTATCTAAAATCAGCCACTTCTTCTAATTTTTCGTCTCCTATGTTTATATTTGCTCTTTCCCTACTTTTTCTTCCCTTGCATATCAGTATTTTAGTTTTACTTTTATTTATTTTCATACAGAACTGATCTGTCAATACCGCTTCCATTTTATTTAAAGCTATCTGTAAGTCCTCCTTGCTAGATGCTAATACTGCTATATCATCTGCAAATCTAAGCATACTAATATTTTGCACTTGTACATCTATCCCCACAGTCGTAGTACTGTCTTTAATGATGTTGATATCGTCTTCGATGTATAGATTAAAAGTATATAGTAGCGGTGACAGTATGCATCCCTGTCTGACTCCCTTCCTAATATTTACTTCTCTACGTTGCAGCCCCAGCTCTGTAACTGCCTGTTGCTCTTTATACAAACTAAGTATCACTCATTGTCAAAAGCTTTCTCTAAATCTACAAATCCTATGTACGCACTCTTTCCTTTTTCTATCGTTTTCTCTATTGTTACCCGTAAAGCTAGAATGGCCTCCCGTGTTCCTCTATTTCTTCTTAACCCAAATTGATCTTCCCCTAATAGTTCTTCCGCCCTTTTTTCCATCCTCCTCTGTACAATTCTAGTTTAGTTGTTTGACGCATGGGAAGTTAAATTAATTGTTCGATATGTCTCGCAGATGTCATTATAAGCAGATTCTATTGTAGTTATATTAAGGATGTGGGATGCTCTTGTTTTAACAAAATGCGAAGTTTAGCTCAGGATGAGAAAAAATAGAGGTGCGTGTCCAACCAGTCTCAGAGCTTACGATCTTACGATGATATTGATGATGTAGGAGACAGATTTTAAATTTAGCGTTTATCTCGCTTTCAGTCCTTAACTATGCTTTTTTTGTGTGCCTAATTTTAAGTAAACAACTTCTGATATGCTGTTTCGATTACCAATTCATTTTATAAATCTGTGTAAAACTGGAATTGCGGTCGACGACTTTGGACCTTACAAATTCCAGATTTGAATTATACCTAATGCGGTCGCTTATTTTCAAAAGTTTTACATTTCTTAACGGTTGAATGCTTAATAGCCAATTTTTATGGATTAGAAGTGTTTTTTTTTAATTTAAATGATTTATATTCAGCTTTATTTAAACGTTTTTAACTTCCTCATCAAATTGGTACGTTACGCCACTGTTTTATTACTGAGAATTAATTGTTTACTCCAAAATTAAATTACGTTTTTATTTGTTGCTGGCCTATCACAAGAAATATTGCAAAATTTATTTATTATTAGACATGCCACTTGACAAAAACTGAATAATCCGTTTGTTATTGACACCAGTTTTTATTTTTACCTTGAAATTAAAAATGCCATTTTGATACCGGTACAAATTCGTTTGCTTTCATAATATAAAATAATATTTTTAATGATTAATGGGAAATAACGCGGTAAGTATCGTTTGTTTGCAAAAACCAGTTTTTTTTTCTTGTTTTTGTCGGAATTGTTTTATTTAGTGCAAATTTTTAATACCGGTGGAAATTTTCGGTACGGTGAATCATTAAATTTTATCGTGATTGTTAATCTAAGTTTTGCCATGTTAATGTATGAATAATAAATCGATTATGGCAGTGGATGATCGTAAGTACCCATGTTGCAATAGTGAGGTCGGGGAGTAACTGTAATAATGCTACTATTATTAACAGAGAAATTTTTATTTTTATTAAAGTTTACAGCATCTAGTCGCAATTTTATTTTAAATGTTAAATATTAGTAAAACTGTAAGTAGATGAAGAAGACCACTGCATGTTTTAAAGCAGTCGTTTTGTCCCTGCATATACTAATCTATATATTATTTATAATCATAATCATCAGCCCAAAAAGTGTTTAGACACGTACCTTCATTTGTTCCTATGTTGGGCCACTTTTTTGCGTTTTTGGTGAAATTAAACCGATCTACATCTCTACTATATGTAAACAGTAATCTAGTCTAGGTCCACTTCTACGTCTTTTATCTCCTGTTTCTGCTTCTTATATATCTCTAGCCCTTCATTAATTATGCAACGGAAACAGAAGTAAATAGTAAATTTAAAATAAACTCTAATGATTTCAAGTGACTCTTTAAGGATGTTTGGGAGGTACAATCGGAGACAAGAGTACATAAAATTAGAAATTCGTGATTAATTAGGTTTTACAGCATATCATGAGGTAAATAAATACTATCTATACTAAAAAAAAGTACACGGTTTAAAAGAAAATTTGGAATTTGACCAAAAACTTTGAATAAAATAAGAAATAACGAATAATATGGAAAATTTTTAACTGACTTTTGGCAGTGAATATGCCTTGATTTCAACTTCGAAACAAAAAAATATTTAGTTTCAATCTCTATTAATAATGAGCGTAAAACTTTTTAATATGTTTAAATAATAATTAAAACTTTAAAATTGCATTTATTTCAGACAATTATAAATATTATCATTATATTATCAAGTAAAAACGAGATTTTCAGCTAATTTTTCATTTTTTCCTCGATAACCATTTAGTGAATTTGAATAACCTTACGCTAAAGTGATTCTCCAGAGTTCAAGTTACTTATTATAAAAGTTTGAAATTTCTGGTAGCTTTTTTTCTGTTAATAAAAATAAATTTAATCTGTTCGGTTAACGAATCTCCATAAAATGACGTGTAAAATTACAATTTTTTAAAATTTCAATAACTTTTAAACGGTTTAGTGAATCGATTTGTAACTTTTACAGGAGTTTTAGAATTGAATGAGGAACGTTCTTCCAAATTTAAATTTGTCTCGTAGCACATCCTTAATACTTGCATAGTTAATATCAACAAAATAATTCCAAATGGGGCTTATTTTTGACTTCCAAATTGCATTTTTAACTTAAAACGTACAACACTAAACAAACTAAATAAACCCTATGGCTGTGTTAGTATTTTCGAAATGAAATTATTAGGACTGTTAAGGGGTAGCTGGATGTCCTCGACGTTGTATGAAATTTTTAAATTTTAAGTTCTCTTTTTTAACCCTTTAGAATGCGATTTTCGAAAAATCCGTTCTTAACGCTCCCCTATGTAATTGTCAGGGTATATGCTATCAAAATTTCATTCAAATTAAACCTAGTAGTTTCGGCTGTGGTTTGATGATCAGTCAGCCGCGACAACTTCCTTTATATTCATCCTACAAGCCAAATTGACCAACTTTTCCATACACAAACACAAAAAACAATAAAAACAAGCATTTGATCTTAATAGTTATATATTTATACAATACTTATTTTGAATTTTGCATTTGGAATGCATTTTTAAAATAATTATAAATTTAGTACCTTTTGAAATGAGAAAACGTAATTAGAATGCATTTTGTTCAAGCCATTTTATACTGATTATAAGGTAAAGGACCGTTCGTATGCTACGTCACGATGTTTTTGTCATTTTTTAAACCCCTTTTCCTCTTTGTTACACTTCGTTTTATACCTTGTTCCCATTTAAAACGTCTCAATGTCGTTTGTATATTTTTGGGGCAATTTTGGTACTGATTGATTCTATACAAATGTCATGTTAGCCTGAGACCCTGCTTCTTCCTATTGCTATATTTCGTCTTGCTACCCCCCTCGACCCTCACGGCGTGACGTAATGTATGAAGGACTTATAAAATAACCGAAGTCAACTAAAATGTAGGTTGTTATAGGGACGTTTTCGTACTAAGAAATTTCGTTAGGTATAGACAATTTACATTACTTTCACGTTAATATGTTCATATTATTAATTGTAAAAAAAAAAATAGAAGCGGGAGTGTTCTCATGTACCACCCGCCACTGCTGTATGTGTATGTATAAGTATTGCTTTCAAAATCAATAATAAACGTGAAGCTCGTAATAATGAAGTGAACATTTTGTAAAAATATAAAATCGATATCTATTTGAAGGGGTGGTCGTGAATCCAAGCGATTCTTCAGACAGGTTTAATACATGCACTTAATATACCTATATATAACAGGCGCGCCGATAATCATTTCTCATGGCCTTCTAGGGTCGTAAAATTTGAATGTAACTTTTTCTCGAAAATGAGTTTTTGATTTTATTATAGACAATGCTTTCATTTTTCCTTTAAAAATGTATTCGAGGCCAGACAAGAAATTTATTGCGAATGTAAAGCAAAAGAAACAGTAAAAAATTTATAAAATTGATAGAATGTATATCGCATTCATCATTCGTTTTCTTGAGAATGACTCTCGAGGGTTGAAATAGGTAATATATTCTGCGAAACAATCTCAGTGTTTTTTGTTACTCAATTTCTTTACATTAATTGTGAAAATTTTATATACTTTTTTTTATTTTCTTGCGCATGAGTTTTTAAAGTTTTTTCTCTTTTCCATCTAATTCCATTTTTTATTGTCTATATTTTCATTGTTATGTATAAGTAATATCATGCAATTTATCTTTTTAGTGAAAGAACGTTACAAGATGAGTTTTATTATTACATTATTTGTAGTATACTATTTATATGTTAAATAGTAACATTATTTTGTTTACTGAATGTATATTTTAATGTTAATCGTGTCGCATATGGAAAACCCTAATGTTTCATTTATAACTAATAAGAGTTGCTAGTTCCGAAGAGGACAAATTGCAGAAAATAACACTAGATGGCGATGTACTGCCTATAGTCTGATACACGTAATTCTTATGTTTACGGCACCTTGTATTTTGCTATTTTGGGTAATAGTCCTTATATGTCAAAGCATTTCTTTGCGGGTTATGGGTTCTTTTTCTCCTTTTAAGGTGCGGAACCCCAAAAGTATAAAGGCTGCTTTAGGTAATAATCTTTATTTTTTGCAGCATTTCTTATTCCAAACGAACGACGATGATGGCATGGAGGACGACGGTTCTCGACACGATATGCTCCATCCCATGAATAACCAAAATAGATCGAATAATGCCACAAAACAGTCCACGACGACGTCGTCCACGTCCAGCTCGTCGTCGCTGACGGCGGCCATCGAGAAGGAATGGCCGGATGTGATCAAAATGAATGATTACCTTAGTACCGGAAGAAGGCAACAGTTCTGGGAGGAACCGTTCACGAAGCGGGTCATGGATGCCATCAAAACGAAAAATTTAGAAATGAAAATCGCCGCTGAACTTTTAGGTGTTTCGTATGGAACCCTGTATGGACGGTATAGGGACGCCTATGGATGTCTCAAGCACCCCTACAGGTGAGTTTTTCAAAATTGCATTTCTTTTTGTGTACTTTTTGAAAAATTCGTGCACTTGAAGTATAAACATGTGATTTATTTGCAATTCTTGGCAAGAATTGGTTCAATATTCGTAATAATAAAAACATCTGAACTGGTGGCGCCTGAAGAGATCAACCTTTTCAGTTTATGAATGAATAATTGTAGTTCCTAAGCTTGGAACGCTCTGTTCGACTTGAAAATTTATTTACATGCTTTATATTACACCGAATAAGATTGTTAGCAGACTCAAACAAGAAGGGTGAAAAAATATTTGAAGGTTAGGTTACGGTTGGAAAGGTTGCTCTTCTCGGTGTACTTTGATTCCTGTCTAAAACAAACACTTAGTCGTTCTTTTGACTTTTCTTAGTTCATCATAGTGAAATTGAAGACACCCTAACTTCTGTCTAAGTTATTACGTTTCTCACGTGTCATCAGGCTGGGTTGGGTTATTGGTTTAGATTAGATGAAGTGGTTAGAATAAATGCCACTAATTTAATTGTAGGAGAGTAATTGCCCAAAGTTAACATTGATTAAATAACCCATGTGATCGAGAGGTGGAGTTTCCAAATTTCACCATCTTTTCAATTGTAACAGATCATATTATATTATTGCAAAGAGCAAAACAAATTGTATATCTGACTGAGGAAGAACCCTTGGAGTGTCGCGTTATTAGCTTTTTAGCTGTGGGGGAAATTTCCAGTTTTACGGTTTTACGATTGACCTTTCAGATACATTACAAAAAACGTCTCTATGACTGGGAAGTTAATAAATTGTAGCAGTTGCTCTATCAAGTCCGCCGTGCGAATAAGGGGCCATTCAGGTATTACGTAAATACTAAAGGAGGATGAGGGGTTTTTGCTCTGTTAATTTTTCATGATATGAGGATGAGTGTCTGGTTGGTGATTACGTTGGTAATATTTATTAATTTATTTTTCTGATTTTTCTGTAAAATTTAGTAGATTCTGATTTAAACAAATGTGATAACCCTACTTGTCTATGTCAGAAAGCAAAACGCATGTTCAGGGATTCCCCAAAATAATTGTTAATGCTCCCTCGCTCTCACGCATTTTTTGATTAAGTTAGCAATATTTTAAGAAAATATGCAGGGGAATCTTCCTAATCCTAACATAAGCATGGAGATTTTTTAAAAGTATGTAGTTACCGTGCCTATCTATTTTTGTGCAGTTTAAGCTTAAGTTATGGTTGAAAAATAGGATTAACTTTCAAATCAGGGAAACCATTCATATCATAATCTATCCTTCAGGATCTGATTTGGATTTTCAGAAATCTTTTTTTAAACGTATATAATTGTAGCAGCATTCTAATTTTTACGTATACCCTCCTATTAAAAGGTTACTTGGTGAATTACGCCCTCCCCCTCCCTTAAACTCTCTGAAGGTTTGCTTATGGCTGTTTTAATGGTTATCAATTAATAAACGACACTTATGGAAATGTTTGAGTAAATAAAGGTCATAAGAAATCAAAAATACATTTAAACAGTTTATTGATTAATAACGTGTATTTTATCACGTTCTTGATTTTGACTGAGTTGAGTATGCAAGTTAAATGGATACAGGAACAGGATTTCTTGCTTTAACAGATAACATCATTGGTATTTTTGTAATTTTTTGCTTCCTATTTGACAATTAAATATGGGGTTTTTAAACCTTTTCGCGTATTAATTCATATTGTTTCAGTTTATCTGAAGATTATAACATATTGGAAAATTTTTTAAAAATATTTTTTAAATTGGTATCGATTAAATGTTATTACTGTTTTTCATCAGAACATGTGTTAATTAATATTTATTTCATGCTTTTTAATTTGAGGCCTCGCGGTGGGATTTTTTTTTTACTGTATTTATTATCATCACTAGTGTCCTGAATTTAAGTGTGTACGTATTACATTTATTACAGCAGCGATAAAATATGACAAAAATAGACATTTTCCACATATTTTGTTTTCATAATGCTTAAAAGGAGTGTTGGTATAAATAGCCTTTTTTTGGGACACAGCTCCTTTCGTACGAGGATATGCAGATGTTTATTCATTGTGGCTAAATAATTTATTAATAATTTGCATTCCAATTTCGTTTATGCAACGTTTAGTAACATAATAAAATTTCTTCCAACATCTAGAATATTTAAGTATAAACAACATGTTTTTTATTTGAACCTCGGTTTTTATGATTCACAATTAATGCAATATGACCAAAATAATCGTCGAACTAAAAGGATGACTTTTCTAACTAACACAAAATGTTTTCGTGGAAATTAACATTTGGTTTTATTTATAGACTGAACTATGAGTTTCTACCAAGTGTTTGTTCATTTTGGAATTGTTGTTAATTAGACATTTTCATCACATTTCGTCACATGTTTAAAAAATGAACAACTTAAAATAAATAACTGTCATAATTGTTTTTATTAAACATTGGGCCTTTTTATTTTATACTGCCACTTTTTCTTTCAGTTTTTTTATGTACAATTTTTTGGTAATATCAGTTATATTGTCATAAGTGTGTATTATTCGTGATATTTATTACCAAAATAATTTAACAGCAAGGTTATCGACTTAACGAAGGTGTTTTGAGGCACGAATAAGTAAACAAAAGACCTGAAGGATTTTTAACCTTTATTATTTTGCAATAAGTATGTATTTGAAAAATATTTTCACCATAAAACTAAAGTCTATTTACTTACATTAATGATTATAAATAAAGTAAATAATAAAATTCATTGTTACGTGGTATGCACCAGTTTAGGTTATGGCGGGAAAGACTTATCGGATTGACATGCGCTGCAGTAGGTATTGATTTAGGTTAGGTTAGGTTAGGTTATGGAAAGGTTTTCGTGGTTGACGTGTGTGAAATTATATGCACTATGGGTTTGTGTTAGGTTATGGTGAAAAGAAGATTTCTTGATTGGCTTGGGTGGACTAAGAAACAAGGGTTAAGTGGTACGTATTAAGTTACGTTTCCATTTTGACGTGTATTAAGTGCCATGCACCATTGATTTAGGTGAGACAGAATTTCTTGATTGATATGTATTAAAAGGTTAATTTAGGGTTGGAAAGGTGCGTTTGATTGGTATATGTAAAGTGGATGACGTGTTATAATGGAGGGTTGAAGTCAGGTTATGATATGGATGATCGCCATGATTGAAAGGATTCAACTAGCTAATCCTAATAAAATTATCCGATTTTGTCACAAATAACAAATTTTTATTTAGGTTTTTTGTTAATCTGTGTTAACGTTCACGATGATATAAGGATTAAAAATTTAGTCAGTTTCGCTTGACTTTCAATAATTCGTCTGATTTTATCAGGAAGGATTTTTAAATTTGTTGAATCGTGTTGTAATTATATGTATAAATCGGAAAGTGTGTCAGCCAAGGTTATTATTTTTACAAGTACCTACTTGTTTTTTTCTATATTAAAAACCTTCAAATACTTTTTTATAACCACTGAATTAGTTATTTATACATATAATACAGTATAAC
>NW_020438927.1:410680-415236 GCF_000699045.2 Agrilus planipennis
AATGCAATTTTAAAGTTTTAATTATTATTTAAACATATTAAAAAGTTTTACGCTCATTATTAATAAAGATTGAAACTAAATATTTTTTTGTTTCGAAGTTGAAATCAAGGCATATTCACTGCCAAAAGTCAGTTAAGGGTTTTCCATATTATTCGTTATTTCTTATTTTATTCAGTTTTTGGTCAAATTCCAAAATTTCTCTCAAACCGTATTTCCTTTTTTTTAATATAGATAGTATTTATTTACCTCATGATATGCTGCAAAACCTACCTAATCACGAATTTCTAATTTTATGTACTCTTGTCTCCGATTGTACCTCCCAAACATCCTTAAGGCTCCATATCAGTCGTTTCTAGAGAATGAGATTTTTTTGAATCTTATTAAACAGATTACTCTTGATGTATACAAGTTAGAAGAGTGGTCGAAGTCTTAAATGAAAGCTCTTATTATTGTCTACACAAGTATGAAACGCTTTTTTTTTAATGCACTTTTCGTTTTTGTTTTATTTAAAAACTTAATTAAAACTAATTAAATAAATTCCATGCACATAGTAATGAGTTAGAACCTGCGCTTCGGGCAAATGATAGTTTAGGGTGTTCTTAAGAAAAGTATGAAGCCCGATTTTTGTTAGATGTTAAACAAACAGAAATATTTTGGGAATTGCATGACCCAGAAAAATTAAGATAGGCAACCAATGTTGCTCGGTTTAGGGTGATTTATTAGAGACCATTAAGCAACCACTACCTATCATCCTTCGCGTCAGTAGAATATTTGCGACAGTAATTTAATGTAAGTCCACCTGTACCCCTCTTAACTCCTGTTTTTGCTTTTAATATGGCTCTAACTAGCCCTTCATTTTCGAGAAGGTTTTTATAATGCAGTGTTACGTAACGGAATTAAATGGTCGGTGGGGGGTGGATCTGGACATGCGTTACGGCCCTGTTACCTTAAGGGAAGGGAGGGGATCAAAAAGGATGAAAAATTAAATTTAAAAAGTGAAATAGAGTTGGCATTTACTTGATGAACGTTTAAATAAATAAGACAATTTGTAAATTTATCACAAAATTTTTATTTGAAACGTTAATTGTCTCGTTATACTGTAACTTGTCAGATAATACTAATAAATGAAGATTATAACATATTGGAAAATTTTTTAAAAATATTTTTTAAATTGGTATCGATTAAATGTTATTACTGTTTTTCATCAGAACATGTGTTAATTAATATTTATTTCATGCTTTTTAATTTGAGGCCTCGCGGTGGGATTTTTTTTTTACTGTATTTATTATCATCACTAGTGTCCTGAATTTAAGTGTGTACGTATTACATTTATTACAGCAGCGATAAAATATGACAAAAATAGACATTTTCCACATATTTTGTTTTCATAATGCTTAAAAGGAGTGTTGGTATAAATAGCCTTTTTTTGGGACACAGCTCCTTTCGTACGAGGATATGCAGATGTTTATTCATTGTGGCTAAATAATTTATTAATAATTTGCATTCCAATTTCGTTTATGCAACGTTTAGTAACATAATAAAATTTCTTCCAACATCTAGAATATTTAAGTATAAACAACATGTTTTTTATTTGAACCTCGGTTTTTATGATTCACAATTAATGCAATATGACCAAAATAATCGTCGAACTAAAAGGATGACTTTTCTAACTAACACAAAATGTTTTCGTGGAAATTAACATTTGGTTTTATTTATAGACTGAACTATGAGTTTCTACCAAGTGTTTGTTCATTTTGGAATTGTTGTTAATTAGACATTTTCATCACATTTCGTCACATGTTTAAAAAATGAACAATTTAAAATAAATAACTGTCATAATTGTTTTTATTAAACATTGGGCCTTTTTATTTTTTACTGCCACTTTTTCTTTCAGTTTTTTTATGTACAATTTTTTGGTAATATCAGTTATATTGTCATAAGTGTGTATTATTCGTGATATTTATTACCAAAATAATTTAACAGCAAGGTTATCGACTTAACGAAGGTGTTTTGAGGCACGAATAAGTAAACAAAAGACCTGAAGGATTTTTAACCTTTATTATTTTGCAATAAGTATGTATTTGAAAAATATTTTCACCATAAAACTAAAGTCTATTTACTTACATTAATGATTATAAATAAAGTAAATAATAAAATTCATTGTTACGTGGTATGCACCAGTTTAGGTTATGGCGGGAAAGACTTATCGGATTGACATGCGCTGCAGTAGGTATTGATTTAGGTTAGGTTAGGTTAGGTTATGGAAAGGTTTTCGTGGTTGACGTGTGTGAAATTATATGCACTATGGGTTTGTGTTAGGTTATGGTGAAAAGAAGATTTCTTGATTGGCTTGGGTGGACTAAGAAACAAGGGTTAAGTGGTACGTATTAAGTTACGTTTCCATTTTGACGTGTATTAAGTGCCATGCACCATTGATTTAGGTGAGACAGAATTTCTTGATTGATATGTATTAAAAGGTTAATTTAGGGTTGGAAAGGTGCGTTTGATTGGTATATGTAAAGNGGAAAATATTTATTTTAAAATAAATAATAAACAGCGATACTTACGTATGCAATAAAACAACAATGTAGATAGCAAAAAATTGACCTTCGAATGGAAAAGTTGAATTTTGATTTCACTTATAATAATGATATGTATAGTATTCACGTACCTACCTCACCTGTTTTTTCTTTGTGAGGTTTCGTTTGGAATGGAAAACAAATAACCTTGGGAAATTTTGATAACATTTTTACAATATAAGTTATTGTTCAACGTTTCTGGTGTTTTGCACAACAAATTCCTTTTTCCTGAGATCCCCAAGCAAAGAAAAAAACATATTTTATTTTGCTAAAACATAAAATACATTGAAGTCTTTAAATAATGTGTAATCACTGTCCTTTCTACTAGTTTATGACATAATAGTTGTTGTTTTTGTTATTTTTTTCTTGTAATTTAATTATTTTTAACTAAAATAACCTCGAGTGTTCTAGAAAAGGTTTTTGATTCGATTAATAGGTTAATTATTATTATAAGTGTAAGACGATTAACATTATAATTCATACGAAGTATAAGTTACAATTTGTTTGATGTTTTTGATTACCTATGTTTAATAATAACGCAATTTTAAGAAAAGGTATAAAATACGGTGATATTTTTACTATTGATAAAAGAGAAGGTTCTAGTTTTTTTAGCTGTACTTATTTCCGAAAACCGCATATCGGATTGACTTCGGAATTTGTATAATAAGGGATTTTCGGTGCACCAAGAACGAATTTGGTTATGAAAATGTCCCCAAATGCTCCCAAATAATCCCATAAAATAATTTAGTAGGAGCAAATACCCACTAGATGGCGATACACTGCCTCTATTAGGATTGTTTGGTCTGATTTCGAACAGTTTTCTTTTGTTTGTTTGCTTAGGATTATATGTTACGGTGCGAAAAGACAATACGAACGAAGTGTGTATTGTCGTGTTATATTCTTTTATAGCAATTCTAGTTCTTTCGGTAATTTTTAATACATAAAGGTGATAAAATTTCTTATAAAAACTTATTTGCATTTTTTTATCATGTAGGAAATACTGAACTTGTATGATACGTAAAAGTGTATAAATGCAGTAAGCCAAAAAAGAAATGTAATTAGATAAATTATTACCAAAATTGTGTTAAAATCGACATCTTTTCTCTTATTTACGAGATTGAGAAAGTTCTGATAAAATGATATTAGTGTTCCTACTTTTTTTCATTAATAAAAACAGCAATTTTAATTTTAGGATCAGAGACTTCTGGAGCGAGCAGGGCCCAACCGACATTTTGTTGAAATTAAAACGAAAAGAAATCACCCTGTACCGTGCCGCAGAGCAGTTGAACGTAACCCCCCAGACACTGTCCAATTACCTGATCTCCATGTCTCAGATGGAGAACAACGACTCGAGTATGCCGGGTGTCCAGCCGCACGTCGGCGAGTCATACGACGAAGCCGAGTCAGACGACGACTCGGATCAGGTGGCTCCCCCGGACACTCACATCATCAAACAACATCAACCTGTCGCATTCAGGAACAACGTGAAAGGTGGTGGTGTCGCCAGCATTCCGGCAACGGCCACGTCCGTAACGGCAACGGCCATTGCGACGGTGGCGAATCAGTCGTCCACGTCGACGTCATCGTTACCCAACTGTCCTGACGTAACGATAATCAAAAAGGAGAAGTTGGACAACGTTATGGGTAAGATGAACAACAATTCGGATCATTCCAACAGTCGGCAGTCGAAAGGGGGTGCCGATCAGCAACAGGCATCAGCCAAGTAATAAAAAGCCGCCCCTATTTATTTATTATTATTATTCAACAATAATAGTGATAATAATAATAATAATGATTACGAAACCTCTTCATAACATTTCCAACATTAGTATTCTATGCAGACCAAAGTAATTTTGTATCGTTTTAAAATTTAATTAATAATCTTTTTTAGTTTTATATATTAATAATAACTTACTTAATGATAGAGATGTAGATGCAATGTTCGTGTTAGAATGTGAGTCGAAACTTGCGTGTGCG
>NW_020438927.1:416129-417644 GCF_000699045.2 Agrilus planipennis
ATTTACTTTAGTAATTTTGTACATATAGTTATTTTTTTATTTTCAAAAATACGATTCACACACGTAATATCTGAACTGACTTCATACATAATATATAAAATTAGTAGAAAATTTCTAGTAGAAAAACGACTCAAAAAATCGTCTGTTTGATTAGATATTTAAGGAGGTTGTACTGTTCTCGCAAAAAGTAGAAAAAGCTGTACTTTAGTATTTGAGGCAACGCCCACTAGGTGGTGTGATACCTTGATAGAAACTTCTTGTGTGTCACGAGGCTCTTAAAAATCGAAGACCCTCATGATAGAAACCCAATGCAACCTAAGCACACTTGTTATATCATATTTTAATCATTAACTCTGGGATTGGATGCTAGGCGCTACCCCGTTTGCGCCACTCATATTTATTGCAAGACTGGTGTCAGTATTACTATTCTGTCTCAATTTAAGTCATTTAGTAGGTATTATAAGCAATTAAGATCTTCTTACATACATTTGCTATGATAAAGAGCATAACATCCTTTATTAATGGGTTTTCCAACAAGGGTCAGCCATTTCGGATGGACGCTGTTTCATATACTAAAGTCCTACCAGATTATTAACACAGTTTTACTAAATAATTTTAAGTTTCCATCGTTCTTTTGGATGATTGGTGCAACCCCTTTAACAGTACGAGTTGTTCTCTTGATTATTTACTGTCCTTGTTAAGCCATATAAAGTAGAAGTAAAAATTTTACTTTCACTGTCTCAAATATTAAAATCATTTGATTTTCGTGTACTTTTAGAGAAAATGGACGGAGTGCAGAATGGCTTAATATTTTCTCAAAATTTTCTCATACTTTCATCACAAGGTGACGTACATAAATAAAGAATCTTGTACATTGGTGCAAGCCATTAAGTAAAATGACGCGATGAAAAATGTACCCATTTTCAATCGGCCCAATCTCTAAATAACGAAGATTTAGCGACGGTGATGACGATACTGATTAACAGTAGCGATCAATACGTTCGATTGTCAGTAGTAGTCGATCGAAAATACTACTACACATGAAATAAAAAGAGAAAGAAGTAAAGTTTAACAATTAAAATAACAGTAAGTTAAGATGTAGGCGTAGACATTTAGGAACATATCACAAAAGTCCTGTCGGTGGCAACCACTTTGCAATCCTACAATTAGTGCTTTAAACGACTTTTTAATTAGTACATACGTGTAACTATTATTATTAATTGATTAATTAATAATGATAATATTAGATTTACGCTACAGTCAGACATGTGTCCCTCTGGCAGATGATAATAATGAGTAATTATTAATAATAGTAATAATAATAATAATAATGATGATGATAATAACTTCGCTCCAACACGCAAACCTTATCTTGCCGATGGATGGATATCGATAATGGTTACACGGACTACGTATCGCGTTATGATGGTCCTGATTGCTCTGAAGTTTGTGTACTGATACCGATACACCAATTTCTGTGTGCGTTTAGGTTTGTCACAAAAACTGATTGATCGG
>NW_020438927.1:418002-419291 GCF_000699045.2 Agrilus planipennis
TACATATATTATATATTTCACACTAAAAGGAACAGTACGTTGCATGTTTAATACGATATTTATTGGTGTATCTTGCAGGTACATCTATTTTAGGATTATTTTGAAAATTACCTTTTGGTATGTTATGGGCTAGATAAACTAAATAATGAGGAATGACCTTCGTTTATTTTTCTGTAAAACACTATTAATTGATTTTATGAAATAACTGAGTAAATGCTGCGGAAATAATTAATATTTGATTTGAGTTAAACGAGGGTCCACCACGTAAGAAAAATTGCTTCGAAAATTGGTGAAGTATGATATGAGTGCAACTAAAATTCTAATAAACTTTTTTAAATTTAGGATATACCTATTTAATGTTTCATTATTATTATTTTTTTTTATTCTTATAATGTTTGTGGCTTTTTTACATTCCTAAACTTAGTATTTTGAGTTTTTTGTGAAAAAAGAAAGTATAATAAAATTGTGTGACAATTGTGTGAATGTCAAAGAATTATGAAAACAACGGTAGAATATCTCAAACTGCTCAAGTTATTGAATCTAAAAAATACATTAAAAAAATATTGACGACAACATTAAGTAGGTGTATGTAGGTAATTAAAAAAAATTAACTAGAATTTTAGTTGCACACAGTTTTCACTTTTTTGAACAAATTTCCTTGCGTTATGAACTCTCAACGTTCATTTCCATTTATACCAAGGGTAAAATAAAGTCCGAACATATTTTGGCCTTGTAGAAAGATTATCATTCATATATACAATACTAGAATAAGTAAAACGTACTAAAAGTTTAAAATATGAATCCATTTAATTAGCTATATTGCTTTCAAATCAACTTGCATCATTTATGTATCAATCAGGTACATATTCCTTTGGGTTTTAATGATTTTATCAAAAATGCAGCTTATTATTTCTTAAGAAAAAATTAAGTTAGTTTAGCTACAAATTCCTCATAAAGTAATCATAATGATCCATAACTTGCAAGATCCACCAATTGTAATAATTAATTAGTTTTTACGTTTACAAAAAATCGTAAATGAGTTTAAATTTATCGTGAATATTCTTATTCTTTTTATTTTTCAATGTGGTAGTCTTTAACCACGGCCTTAATAACACCAATCTTTTGGTACTACTACCCCTTCCTTTTATTATTTGCCATTTATTTATTTATTGCTTTTTTTATTATTACATAGAAAAATATTTTCAGAATTTTCGCGAGAGTAATAGAACGGCGTAGCTTGAAGAATAAACTTACGTTTCGAAATTACAAATTATATAGTTTAAAATATA
>NW_020438927.1:419365-422192 GCF_000699045.2 Agrilus planipennis
TAATTATTATTAATACATAATACTAAATAAATAATCAGATAGTGTAAATTAATAGTAAAACGTTTTTAAGTATTATTACACACCAAAAAGTAACGTCTTTTTTCTTTATATAGGAAGTTAATTTTCGAGAGTAACTGACGAGCCACTGAACTATACCAAAAAATATTTTTTCTGTTCCACTATTTTATTTTTTTATTTTGTGTTGTTTTCATAATTGTGTGTCATATTATAACGAGAACAAAAGACTACGAATGAGGACAACATCCGAATAGAAAATAAGATCAAATAATAGAAGCAAGACTTCGAAACATTTTTTCGACTACATTTTACTGTCGTTTTTTTCCCCTGTTTACTAAGTCCCGGTGATTTAGTTTAAGTATGTACATACAACAACACATATATTTTATGTTAGTTTTCGCAAGATTTTAGGTGTCTACGATAAATCATTAATAATTACGAATTCCTCGCATATTTTTTGCGTCTTTGCTTTTTCAAAATACGATAAATTAGTGAAATGGAAAGCACTGGGAAAAGTAATCGATCAAATTGTGGCAAACTTGGTTTTTAGTAGTAAAATTTCAATATATTTTTTCAAAAACAGAAAAATGCATGATTTTTTTAAACTTGTAATTTTCTTTATGCTGATTGAAAAGAAAACTGAAAGCAATAAATTAATTAATTCTTATAGTTGTGTTGTACCAAATAACACCAAATGGAAGCTCTTGTATTGTCAAAGAAATACGAAATTTTTGTTAAAATTCACAGTCCAGAAAAACAATAGTTTATATTTTTATAGTGTCGATAGCCGGTTAAGCTAAAAGTTTTAATTATAGTTTTTTTGTAATACCAACTGATCGTAAAAGATTCATTTCAATTTTAGTTAATTAAGTGAAAAAAGAAATACGAGTCATTTTCTTACAAAATAAATATGATTTCGGTTATGATTATTTTTTGTTTTACAATAAATGAAGAAGTTTCATGTAAAAGGGTAAATGACATTACTCCGAGCCGCCACTGGTATTAATGTATATGTATATTATCAAATTGAATTTATAATGTTAGATATTTTTTACCATGAGAAAATTTCCATTACTTGTTAGGAGTATATTATTATCAAGTGTGGCCTTTTTTTTGTTATTATTTCACCAGGATGTCGACAATTTGTCCCAGTGCTTTTCATATCAATATTGGCCCAGTGTGTACTTGTAGGCGGGTGCAAAGAACTGTTTTTTAGAAATTTAGTGCCTAATTGAAGAACGACTTTTCTAGCATGTTTTCCTGTTTGTAATAACGAGTATAAAGTAAGAAAGGGGATCGTGTACATATTGTAAGTGCAAGCATGCATTTCTGACCCTTTTATCTCTCTTAATCTTTCTCTCTCTCTATCTCACTCTCCTCTCTGACATACATACATACCTTATATACATAATAATATACATTACATGTCTCCTTGTCCGGTACATCTGTTTTTCGACTGAACATACACAACATGATATAATTGTTTCTTATAAAGCACGTTGAATCGTGTCATACAAATATGCTTATATTTTTTTAACGAAAGCACGCCTGATAATGATGTAAATAAATTGAGTAGCACCAAATTGCAAATAATAATTTAGATGCTACTTGAGTAAAAAGAAAAGAAACAAAACAAACAAAAAATGCGCTTGTTGAGTGCAGACGATAATAATTCCTTGATTTCTTTCTACGATGAATATGATGATGATGATGAAATGTATTTTTTTTACGGCGGTGACTGTATATATTTATTACTCGTTTCATTTTGTCGATTTTAATGTGTTTTCTGTTACAATAAGTATGTATCAGGTTTGCAAAGTATCGTAAGAATTGATGGATAGCTCGTGTACGTTTTTATTTTATTTTTTTATTTTTTACAAATATATTTGCGGCATACATTCATTGTGGTAGAAAATAAATTGTTTTATTTATCGTATTATTTGAATATTATATTCTCCTCGATGACATACGCAATGAAGTAAGAGGAAAGATTAATTGTATGACGAGAATAATCAATTATTGTTTTAGCATATTGCATATCTCCATTTTTATTTATATAATGCAAAATAATAAAATATGTTAAAATAATTTAGTGAATGGGGCGTAACGATAATAAGTTTGTTTACAATAAATCCAAAATGGAAAAAGAAGAAACAAAGAAGGAAGCTATTAGTAATGGATTTAAAAACTTATAATCGTTTCACTCCCAATATTTATGTATGATATATTTCAGTATTCAACATTACTTCATCGGATACGTAACACGATCTTGATAAATTGTGACAATTTTTTATATGTACTCGAAATTGCAGTTTAATTTCAAATCACACTTTGCTTGTACAAAAATATTTTATAATTTGATACATTCCAAGTATTAGTTGGAGTAGTAAAGGCAATGGAAGTCTGATAATAATTAATTTTTAGGGTTTTACTACTCGAACTGACCTTTGGAAACAGTAATTTCGAATGTTTTGTATCATTAAAAGGAATTTAATTCATTTATTTACTTTTTAAATAATGAAAACAACATCATCGTAAAATTAATTGAGACAAAAACAATATGTATTTCATCCTTGGTTTAATTATTTAATTAACTAGTTGTTACAAAAGCAAGGTGTTGATTTTTAAATTGGTCATATAACGTTCATTTTAATATAAGAGACTACCATATTTAAATTAAACAAATTATGATCTGTTTTATATAATAAAATATATCTTAGGTTCTAGATATATTGTAAACGTTAATTGCATAATTTTTTAATAAATTAGAATGTTTTCTGTTCGTGGAATACGCCCGTTGATAAAGTCC
>NW_020438927.1:423440-430061 GCF_000699045.2 Agrilus planipennis
ACACAACATGATATAATTGTTTCTTATAAAGCACGTTGAATCGTGTCATACAAATATGCTTATATTTTTTTAACGAAAGCACGCCTGATAATGATGTAAATAAATTGAGTAGCACCAAATTGCAAATAATAATTTAGATGCTACTTGAGTAAAAAGAAAAGAAACAAAACAAACAAAAAATGCGCTTGTTGAGTGCAGACGATAATAATTCCTTGATTTCTTTCTACGATGAATATGATGATGATGATGAAATGTATTTTTTTTACGGCGGTGACTGTATATATTTATTACTCGTTTCATTTTGTCGATTTTAATGTGTTTTCTGTTACAATAAGTATGTATCAGGTTTGCAAAGTATCGTAAGAATTGATGGATAGCTCGTGTACGTTTTTATTTTATTTTTTTATTTTTTACAAATATATTTGCGGCATACATTCATTGTGGTAGAAAATAAATTGTTTTATTTATCGTATTATTTGAATATTATATTCTCCTCGATGACATACGCAATGAAGTAAGAGGAAATATTAATTGTATGACGAGAATAATCAATTATTGTTTTAGCATATTGCATATCTCCATTTTTATTTATATAATGCAAAATAATAAAATATGTTAAAATAATTTAGTGAATGGGGCGTAACGATAATAAGTTTGTTTACAATAAATCCAAAATGGAAAAAGAAGAAACAAAGAAGGAAGCTATTAGTAATGGATTTAAAAACTTATAATCGTTTCACTCCCAATATTTATGTATGATATATTTCAGTATTCAACATTACTTCATCGGATACGTAACACGATCTTGATAAATTGTGACAATTTTTTATATGTACTCGAAATTGCAGTTTAATTTCAAATCACACTTTGCTTGTACAAAAATATTTTATAATTTGATACATTCCAAGTATTAGTTGGAGTAGTAAAGGCAATGGAAGTCTGATAATAATTAATTTTTAGGGTTTTACTACTCGAACTGACCTTTGGAAACAGTAATTTCGAATGTTTTGTATCATTAAAAGGAATTTAATTCATTTATTTACTTTTTAAATAATGAAAACAACATCATCGTAAAATTAATTGAGACAAAAACAATATGTATTTCATCCTTGGTTTAATTATTTAATTAACTAGTTGTTACAAAAGCAAGGTGTTGATTTTTAAATTGGTCATATAACGTTCATTTTAATATAAGAGACTACCATATTTAAATTAAACAAATTATGATCTGTTTTATATAATAAAATATATCTTAGGTTCTAGATATATTGTAAACGTTAATTGCATAATTTTTTAATAAATTAGAATGTTTTCTGTTCGTGGAATACGCCCGTTGATAAAGTCCTACCACCATTTATGTAACGTGTACCGGTGAACAAAACATTCGAGGGGGACTTTTCACGACAGCATCCACAAATTTACTATATAATTATTACATAATCACTAATTTTTATGTAGTTTTTTATTTATTAAATTTGTAATATAAATCGTTTGAAACTTGATTTTCCCTATTCACTTATTCTTTTATTTAATAGAAGGTGCAATACATTTTGTGCACCCCTTGTACATTAATGTTAGTACATTTCTTGATCATTTAATTTTACAGTTGGTAAACTTGACGTCAACACTGCGGCTTTAAGCAGGCGTACAAAATAAACAGTCCGAAGAAACCATGCTGAAAATGGTCGGAATCGCAGTCTCTTAAAATGTGAGCATATTATAGTAACTACGTCTGGTGCAAGAAAGAAAAAATGTATTGCCACACTTCTAATTTCGACCACGTTGCTGTACTACAGATGCTATATCCAGGTATTTATGCTGTAATGTATAACGTGTTCCAACTCGGATGTATGGTACAGCTGTCGAAGGTGAATAGCACGCATATTTTAATCATGGAGGTACGTCTGATTTAAACTCATGATTTCGTCGGCGGGCGTTTAACCACGACCACTACTACGTCCTATCTATGACCGTAGATCAGCCGAATCCATAGATTGCCGAATCGTTATCTATGACCATTGAACTAGACCACTTCCCCTTCACTTCAATGTCTATGACTGAAATTTTTAACCGTTTATATCCATAGGTTTATATCTATTATCTATGTTTTTAACGTTTTCGACATTTTCTGACATTTTGTTATTTGCTGTTGTTGTTTGTGTTTATAATTATGCACAGACAAGAATCTATATTTCTTATTTTATGTTTTATTTATCGAGTAGTGCTGTTAATTTATTGTTTAGTGTAGGTTAGTAATTAACGATATATTTACCTTTTATATTTCTTACCTTTTAACATTTTGCCACGTACTTTGCTATAGGGACTACAGTGTCGTCAATAATTGCACAAAATAGTCTTCTTTCGTCCCACAATGTTGCAGTACCTGAAAGAAGTGTGCAATTGCCTTTTCTAGGAAACAGAAAACGTGGAGCGTTAATTGACAATGCCTTAACTACCTACATAAGGAGTTAACATGATCAGAAAGGTAAGTGATCATTCTAATTGAAGTCAGATATACTTTAGTTTATGGCAAAATAATGCTTATTTGTTTAAATAAGTACATGAGCATTACTTCTTGTACAACTGTATGCAGAGCAATTTACAAATTAATTGTGGGTATTACAATACTTAATACGTTATAAAGAAAGCATTAGAATTTATCCTGTCAATTAAAGACATGTCAGTAAACATGAAAACCGTTATCGCCATTTAATTCCTGCATAGCAACCTACATTCTTACAATTTATGAGAGTGTACTTGTATTTACGAGTTTTTTGTGTATAAGTATTGCCTTAAGTTTGGATATTTATTTTGTAATAATTGCCTAACGAAGTTACTAGCAATGGAACAGTTCCACAAATAATTTGAAACCTTTTCATGAAGTTAGTAGGGTGAGAGAAAATTAATTGTGTTGTACTTCAGTGTTAATTTTACAAAATTATTTAAATGACACAGCAAGAAAAAATGTATAAGCCTATCAACTTAAAAATTTTTTATTTCGAGCTTTTGTCTCAACATATCTGGATGAATAGGTAACTAAAATTATTAGGTGTGTATGAATTTAATTCAGGGCATTAGAATGGATTTGAAAATGTTATTTAACATTTAAAACTGTATATTTTTTAAATATTTATAGGAGTTACCTACTTGTAATTGCATTTAATAGTTGCAACAAATAGTATTTAAATAGTAAAGAGATTTTAACTTGCAGAATGAATATTGTTGATCTGATTTTTAAATATTGGTCATTTAATCAGTAAAAGAAGAAACTTATTTACTAAGAAAAAAAAATTCCACATCTAACTTCTTATTTGAATACCTAATGCATAATATAAATTAGCCTGCAAAATGAAATTTGTGAATTAGAAATTTTTTCATAAATCAATAACAATCACTTTTTATTTTAACGAATACTTTAAAATGACTATTAACATCCGTTCATTCATCTTCTAAAGGAGTATGTAGGGTTGCCTAGTCACACATCCAGTTTCTGCGATTTAATTTTTGTATTTGATGTGAATCCTTTCATTCGTTTGATCAGGGCCGCATTCAGAAATGTTCTCTAGAGAAAGCGATGTTGAACGGAAAACATTTTAAAAAAATGACCCAACGAGAAACTTGAAGTAATAATCGTATTGTGTATTATAAAAAACAATATAATCTTCACTTAAAGCGTCTATCAATAATTTTTTCTTTGTTTCAAAATATACATTTTTTAATACAGCTAAACAGCAGGAATGTAATGATGAGTTAAAATATTTAGGTTGTAATTTTTAAATCCATGTAGGTCATTTCTTTAGGATTCGTTTTAACGAACAGTTTCGTTTTTAACCGTAGAGGAAATAATTCAAAATTTTCAAATCATTTTTTAAGTTCAAAACACAATTTTCCAACCATTGAAAACCTAGAAATATGTATAAAATATAACAAAGAAACGTTTCAAATTAAACATCTTAGAATAATTTGTAATTTATAAGTCAAACTGCTTCGAAAAAGCAATTATTAATTGACCAAATAAATCTATGCTGTTCACAACCATTCGGTAACAAATGAATCAGTTTTTAATAAACAGCAATATTTCCAAAAAAGATAACTCTAATTATAAATCTACCTACATTAAAATAACGGAAATGAGTAGGTCCNCCAACCATTGAAAACCTAGAAATATGTATAAAATATAACAAAGAAACGTTTCAAATTAAACATCTTAGAATAATTAGTAATTTATAAGTCAAACTGCTTCCAAAAAGCAATTAATAATTGACCAAATAAATATATGCTATTCACAACCATTTGGTAACAAATGAATCAGTTTTTTATAAACAGCAATATTTCCAAAAAAGATAACTGAAAACTCATTTTTGAATTTTTTACCCACTACACGCTACCTCAAATCAATGAGGGAAAAATTGTTGCTGTTGTCACACCCCCGCGCCGGGAGTCGAACCTGGGACCTTTGGCTTTACACACCAATGTTCTGACCACTAAAAACTATGAGAGGTGACAACAGCAATCCCAACCAACCAACCAACCTACAAGGTTAACGATCCGTCATACTAATGTGACTATATATATATACCTCAAATTAATGAGGGAAAAATTGTTGCTATTGAGGTGCGTGTAGTGGGTAAAAAATTCAAAAATGAATTTTCAGAATAATATTTCATATTAAATTAACTCACTTCGAAAAGATGTCTAAATTGTATGTATGTTTAAAGATAACTCTAATTATAAATCTACCTACATTAAAATAACGGAAATGAGTAGGTCCCTGCCATGTTAATCAAGGTAACGAATATTGTTAACAAAATAATCAACATATCGATAGCGAAATATTAATGGGATAGTTTTATATATAGAGTAATGAGAAACAACAAAATAGAGGTAATTATTAATGACATTATCCAAATGTCGAATGTAAATAACCATTGCATAAATAGCTGTCACATTGCCCATGAAAATATTTTTATATCGGACCAGATAAAATTATTTTAAACTTATAATCGTACCGAAATTATTAAGAAAAGGATTGTCTCTCGTAAATAAGTTGAAATGAGTTAAATACCTCTTATTATTTGAATCTTTATGAAAATTTCAACCATTGATGTTTATAAACAATTGCGGTGTGATTTGATGTGACTATATTAACTAATATTGTTTTTAGAGCGTTTCTTTTTCCTTTAATTCGTGTTTTGACGCAGCTTTTCAGTGTTTTTTATTAAAAATTTAAATCAGTTTATAAGAAAAACAGAAGAAAAATTTAACTATTCCTTAATTGGCAGTTGAATTTGTTTATTAATTTTCACGGATTATTAGCTAAACTCTCGAACTTTAAAATGCAAGTTGTTAAACTTCTTTTTATGATAAATTGCTAATTGTACAAGGTGCAAAGTTGTTGATCTTTTTTCCTAGCGGGATAAATAAATAGGATTTTGCAAAAATTGTTGCACCTACAGCACTTATCTTTTGCACACATTTCAAACACGTCTTATAAAGGTAGTTTTACAAATTTTAAACGAATTTTTTTGTTTTTTGAAATAACTATTTTAATAGGTATCCCATTTTAATTCAGCAGCTCTCAATTTGTAAATAATTTTATTTCGTACATACCCCGTGTACTTCTTTCTTCTCTACGACCAAAATTTTTGTCAATATTTCAGAAAAAAACTACTTTTTCCACTTTATTGCTAAAATAAAAAACAATGAAACGAATTTTGTTTTAATCTGAAGAGGAATGGCCTTTTATTAACATCGCACCCAACAGATTTAATCCAAAATATTTTTATATTTTAATAAAACTCGCTGCTACTAATGTTTTCATTTTCAAATTATATATTCATTAGACCAGAGGGTTAAAGTTAGTTTTACATTTTATGTAGGTACCCCTTTTTGTAAATATAATATTAGTTTCTAATAGTGAAAATTTCGATTGTTATAATTTGCGTAATATCTGTTAAACACGAAACGTGGCTTGTTTTGCATACATACATCAAATAAACAATTTCTTCATTTATCTATTTTCAATGAAATACACAATAATATTAATGTACAGTTTTGTAGCCTATTTAATATAGGAAACGTATAATTACTTAAATGAAAATTCTAATCGAATTATTTTGCTGAACAAGTATCTGTCGTGTTGACTTTTTATTCTTCAAGTTGTTTTTGCTGACGAAATGCTAATTGTAAAAGAATGTGGACGGAAGCTCAAAATACTGTTTTTAGAGCGGCCAGCACTGCCTATTGCAGGCAGCGCAATACAATTTTGCACTTGGCCAAAAAAGTAAATGTGCCAAAAAATTGCTTTTTACCTTACTTACTTTTTTACAATATTACCTAATTGTTTCTTACCATATTCATCAATTTTTTACCATATTTAGTTATTGCAAGAACAGCACATCATACTGTTGGACAGTAATTTGTAAAAAAAAATACACATTTAAATGTTTGAAGAATAGACTTTCTTACTGTTCCTGAAACAAGTAAACGTATGTGAAATGTTTAAAATTTGAAAGATACAAACTGAGTTTATTTATTTATTTTTGTTTATTTACTTGCCAGGTACATAATGTAGTAACAATACACATAAAAAAAATATTTAAGTTATAATATATTATTTTA
>NW_020438927.1:430066-462329 GCF_000699045.2 Agrilus planipennis
AAAAAAATATTTTGCGAAAGAAACAATAAAAAATTTACTTATTTGTAGTTTCACTATTCAAAAAATGCTTTTATCCTTCGAATTTTAAATATTTCGCGCCAGTGTACATGTCGCGTCTACAGCGCTCCCTTCCGCTGACTTCGCTAACGTTCAAATAATCTCGATAGCAGTTGCACTTTCGTAATTTTTAAGATGCATTAATCTCTCGTTTTATCTAATTATCGTGATAATTAGTTACAGTGGATGTATTGAAATTTTATATCAAAGTATATTTTAAACTGGCATTATGCAATAACCAACGACAATTTAGCAAAAGGAAGTAATACGTGTTAAGTATACTGTGTACGACTTGGTTCGAGTTTAACTTAATCTCCTCGATGACGTACTTCCTCCTCGTTGGCTGTTGTACTCGTTTAACGACCTGTGCACCATTGTGCATTTTTGATAAAATATTTTGGAAAAAAGTAATGGTACATACAAGATTTGCATCACAATAATAGGTTCCGGACAGCTTTATTTGCGGTTTGTATTTTTATTATTCGAGTATCGGATTATTTTTATGATTCCCATTAATTATATTGTTACATAAATGGACAGTGCAGACTACTCCGCCATGTTTAATAATGTAGGGAAAGCCTGGAAATTTGTTTCTGCATATCGATCGATTTTATAAAAAATAATAGGCTGCTCGTTCTGTATAAATAAAATTGATTTTGCAAAATAGTTTAGTATTTTTTAACAAAATTACTATTTTCATTCGTTAACCCTATTTTGATATACAAAATTATTTTTGACTTTCATTTGCTATTTTCTTTCCACAGGTGTATCTTCGGAATACATTGTTTCCTACCTTTGCCAAACAATTTTTTCTCCAGCTGTTCAACCTATGCAGACGGTGCATTTTCTCTTAAGAACCTTGATGTTATGAAGAACTTCTTAAACGCATCATTCGTTCCATACTGATACGAAACCTTGGAAGCTTTGGGTAAAGTTTTAAAGATTTTAGCATTTAATAATTTTACTTCATTATTTTCAATCCATCAATTGATTCACCACAGTGGCCTCATCAGATGATGATTGTTGTGTGTGTGTCTCCAATAAATAATAACTTTTATTTTTGAAACCTGCAATTACTACTTGTGACAATTTAGATTTCTTCAGCGTTTGTATTTGGAAGTGTTGGGTTTTGGTGTTTTAGTTTGTTCTCAAAAGTATTTGAAAAAATGTCTTTATTTTGCTTCAACGTCTTATTTACATGGTATAATTAATTCTTTCTTTTGTCCGTTTCTACAGGTTGACTATTAATAAGAAAGAGAGTACATTGATATTGATTTTGATGTTGCTGAAACAACATTTAAAATGCAAGTTGTTAAACTTCTTTTTATGATAAATTGCTAATTGTACAAGGTGCAAAGTTGTTGATCTTTTTTCCTAGCGGGATAAATAAATAGGATTTTGCAAAAATTGTTGCACCTACAGCACTTATCTTTTGCACACATTTCAAACACGTCTTATAAAGGTAGTTTTACAAATTTTAAACGAATTTTTTTGTTTTTTGAAATAACTATTTTAATAGGTATCCCATTTTAATTCAGCAGCTCTCAATTTGTAAATAATTTTATTTCGTACATACCCCGTGTACTTCTTTCTTCTCTACGACCAAAATTTTTGTCAATATTTCAGAAAAAAACTACTTTTTCCACTTTATTGCTAAAATAAAAAACAATGAAACGAATTTTGTTTTAATCTGAAGAGGAATGGCCTTTTATTAACATCGCACCCAACAGATTTAATCCAAAATATTTTTATATTTTAATAAAACTCGCTGCTACTAATGTTTTCATTTTCAAATTATATATTCATTAGACCAGAGGGTTAAAGTTAGTTTTACATTTTATGTAGGTACCCCTTTTTGTAAATATAATATTAGTTTCTAATAGTGAAAATTTCGATTGTTATAATTTGCGTAATATCTGTTAAACACGAAACGTGGCTTGTTTTGCATACATACATCAAATAAACAATTTCTTCATTTATCTATTTTCAATGAAATACACAATAATATTAATGTACAGTTTTGTAGCCTATNAAGAATATGCAGTAAGCTAAGCGAAGAGGTAAGCCAGAGACATGTTAGACTATACTACAACTATTCAACTTGTTAGTAAGTACTACTACTACACTACTACTATTACAAAAAAATAATAAAGACATCTAGAATCAACAATTACTTCAAATAAAATGAACAAAAATAAGCATGCAAAATAGAAACTAATTCAAACTACAAAAAAAAAACATTCAAAATAAAAAATTAATCTGAATTTGGACTAAAAGAATTATTTCTATTTGGTAGAGCATGCAAGACAAAAGAACTATTTTAACTACGGGGTCATCTTTGTCTTCTCCAACGTCGATCTGAAACAGATACGGTGGTAACAGATTAATAAAGAGCAATTAATAGTAATTATATTAAATATTCTCACCTTAGCAAACAGTAGACTACTGTAAAGTTCCCAAGTTTGCATGTGTGAAAAGCAAACTAAATCCAGAAGGAATATCATAGCAGAAAACTTGTTTCAGTGAGATTTATATAAATCTTCTCTGGCTCACACTCATCGGTTGAATATTAACTGCATAATGTTGCAAGTTGAAGACGAAAACAGCAAATCAAGACAAGACATTGGCTGTTGCAATACCATCAATCTGAACATTAATTCTTCCTTTCTCACCATTTGAACGATCTGCAGAAACGGACAAAAACAAATATTAATTACATTATTAATTAAAGAAGAGATTACATTAAGTAAAAAACACGAAAAAGCAAGTAAAATACCCAAATCATAAAATGGCGATGTGCTGTCAATTTTATTCAAGACATAGATAAAGGCAATAGAAATAACCATAGATGCTTGCACACAATAGATAATTGATAGAAGAAAATCATAGATGTGGGCAATAGATAACTGTTAGAGAATAAAAACCATAGATGCCAGACATGGCAAATTACTATGAAAATTACGTACCATCAAAATAATAAACGATAAAGAAGTTACTAACCTCGAGGTTAATTGTACGATGCTCAAGTTTTATTCCTAAATACATCAATGTGAATTGGACTTCATTTGTTCTCAAAAAATTGCACTTTTCAAATCTAAAAGGACGGAACATTAACAGGGCTCCACTTCTCCATGTTTGGAATCCTTCTTGTTTTTTGTCTCCTTGTTCATTTAATAATTTTAAATGATAACCTGTTGAAATAATTTAATGTTAGTTTCATCTTAATTACTATGTTTGTATGAATGGGGCTCCGCATCTCCACGTTTCAAGTCCTTCAGATTTACCCTCTTTAAGGTAATTAAAAACAATTTTATAAAAATGACTATAGAATAATTAAGAATTTCTTACCTTTTCTACAGAAGATCCTCAGGTCCAGGAGAGACAACATTAACAGCACTGTACTTCTCCAAGTATCCAGCCCTTATTTGTCATATCGACGACGTTCCTTTATATGCTGAAATGACGACCTGCCGAAACAATTTAATATTAGTTACAACTCAATTTTTAAATCTTTTAAGATACTAAGCCCTAATTTTCATTAATCAAATAATAAAGTTTTAAATCAAATAATCAATGACAACCCAGGAATGAGTAAAGAATTAGAATTATTGTTAAATCAGTTGGTACAAGACTCAGAAAACACAATTCCCTAAATACTTCATAAAATAACTTTGATTAACTGATTTCTTACCCTTCATACGAATGCCACCTCTCTAAGACCAAGTAGAAAAAGCATGAATGGGGCTCTGTATCTTCACGTTTTGAAGTCCTTTTGGTTTGCCCTCTCTGTGCTTATTTATTAAATTTTAATAGAAACTGTTCGAAACAATTTAATATTAGTCATATGTTGACTAATTTTGTTAATATTATTATTATTAATGATAATTACCATCATTCACATCCGATGTCTACAGAATTTTTCGACCAGCTCACTGGAAGCATTCTTGGAAATAAAAAATAAGTGTCTGACTGCTAAAAACACTACATCCGTAAATTGTTCGGCAATCTAATCCAACAACGCCATCTCCAAGTCATGTCTATATTGTAGAAAAAACAAAACAAATCGTTAAGACCCAATCTACAGAATAACAAGGCAAGAATGAAAATTTTTCAAATAGAAATTTACGAAGGGAGAATAAGATTTTAGAGAAGTATCTTAACACGTTTTAGCTATAAAACGAAACAATTCTCCGCGGCGTGGTCACATTAATATCAATAATCTGCAAACATCGTCTAAATTCATTTTCAAAATTTAAAAACTCTAATAAAACCCTAATTGCTCGGTCTCAAATAAACTGAGAATCTACAAAAATTCGCAAAAGATGAGTAGATAACCAAGTTGCCAAGATGGACTCTAAGTTGCAGGTTGGACCAGAAACCCACCATCGAAAAAATATCCATGCTTAAAAACTAAGCAACCGTAATGAATACATATTAATCACTAAATAAATTTATAGAAGCGTATTTCACACAATCAAATCAAAAGTAAATAAAGATTAGCGCTAAATACCTTCAAACATCGCTTCCATTAAAGAAGAGCAATACAGCAACTAACCGGCAAACGTCGCGTCTACAGACAGGATGAGTGAGGAGATGACAGACGATAGACAACAGGAAGATCCATAGATAAAAATTATTTCTATATTATGGATGCATTATGGATTCTATAGGTGCGTTCAATTATACTACCTCAGTTTAATTCCTAAAAAGGAACTAATCGTCCCCATTAAAAGAAAGACGTTAACTACTTATTTTAATCACCTATGTAAATTTCTAACAATTAAAGCAATATTTCTAAGTAAATGCTTAACGTTTACATTTATGATCATCATAATCATCACTGTATTGAAGTTACATTTGCGTTTTGGCTTGTTTTTTTTTACACAGAATAGAAAGATAGTGCGCACAGACATGGTAATTAGTGTGTGCTTAATGACCTTATAATAAATACTGAGAAATCTCATATTTTTTTTATAAAACGCGTGATTGTTTTATAACAAGAATTAGGCATCAGTTAAAACTAAGGGCGCGTCGCCATTTAATGGTATTTGCTAGTTAAAAAATCACTATTATTAATCGAATAATACAGACATTCTTGAGCTGAAAAAATAAAATAGACTAAACAGCATCCATCTTTAATGTCTGGAACAGAAATTTGTTGTCCATTCATTTTTAACTGCTATCTATTCATTTTGTGTTACGAGAATTAAATTTTTAATTAATATACCTGGCGCTACCTACATCGACTGATAAACTGAGACTAATGCCCGGCGACTTTTCTCGGCGTCTATATAAATTTTTCAAGAATTAAAGCAAAACTTCCAAGTAAGTTTATTATTTATATTACCCTACAAAACATATTATCCGCCCTAGAAAAATCAACATGAGTATCGGCTACTGAAAAAGTATATTGTTTTTATTTTTTTTACCTTGAGAATTTAATACCATTCCTAGTAAAATTGTTTATCACTCATATTAAATTTCGTTTAGGTGGCTGATCACCTTCTAGGAAAGCTCCTTAACTACGCTGATATCTGCATGCATTTAGACCATTGAAAATTAAATAAATAAGAAATTTAATTAATGTAATAATTCAAAGTTCCTACCAACTATGGATAAATAATATTAATCAACTCCAGACCGGTATGAATGCTTGAAAACGAAAGTTATTGACCTTTCAAATCTGATACCGTACCAGAAATGTAGGAACCGTTTCTCAGGCCGATTTAATTTTCGGGAAAAGAGAAAAAGGTATAGGTACTTTTTGGGTTATCAATTTAAAAAATTGTGTGTACCCTTCTGACGAGTTACAAGATTGAAAATGTATTTGAATGTTATATGTATAATGTTGGACAAAATACGTATTACGTTACTTAGCAAACAGGAAAGCAAATGGTTTTCGATTGCATTTGGGTTTTATTTACAGTTGTACAGTTGAGGGTAGTTTCTTTTTCACAAGTTTATCTAACTATACAAAGCAACTATTTTTCATGTGGGTGGCTATATTCACATTTCGAAAACAGTCAACTCTCATATAATTGCATACAGAAGGGATTATTTACCTATTAAACAACATTCAACCCATTTTTTTTTTGTAGGCTGTTGCCAACTTTCCCTGTTGTTCCGAGTAAACTGATCAACCAACCAAAGGCAAACAAGAATAACCGTATCCTTTAAAAATACATTTACATCACGAAAGGTATCTTATCCCATACACGCGCTGTAAGGTCCTCGACCTATCGACCTACAAACGCAAGGAATCTGTCCGTTGCACTACGCGCCGATATTTTATTAGGCGCCGCACCACGTTCTGTGGCGCGCCACCCTATACCGGTCTTCTTTGTCTCCAAATATTTCATTTTCTCCTGTCAATTACGCATAATAAAGGCGCATACAAACGAACCGTTCGCGATCGCACGACAGCAGGCGGTCTCACACTTGTTAGAGGTAATTTTTATAAAAGCAAATATTTTTAATAAAAAAGTTGTTGGTATGTACATTTATGGCATAAGAACGTGGCTCGTTCCACCCACCTCTTACAACAGAAAGTATGATGTAAATGAAATATGTACAAGTCACTTGTGATGTTACGATTTATGTTACATATCTAATTATAGTGTTTAAAAAAATCAAAATTAAAAGTATGTAAATCTTTATAATTTTATTTTGATTTGGTTTTAGAAATATGTTAGATTTAATTGCTAATTGTTTATGAGCAAAATAACTTATAAAATCGTACCTAATACAAGACAAAAGTAGTTTTTGTACCTATTTTGTTCTAATATGTCCAAAATCTTTCTTTTGTTTTAAAATCATTTAATTATCTACAACATACCTAAAAGTAAATTATACTTAACTAGAGACCCGCCCCAGCTTCGCACGGGTGCAATGCTGATACTAAATATACATATATTTTTTTTAGATTATTCTCGAGGAGGGGATATCGTCAAAAGACACCCCCTGAAAATACTAAATATACTACAGAATGTCTTTATTACAACATTCACAGCTTTTTTGTCATTAGACAATACAAACCGGCTTCCCGGCCGGTATCGCCGCAACCGCTATGTCCCTGCATTTTAAATCTGTAATATCTTCGAAAATATTCATTTAAAAGTTACACGCTATATTGATATATATTAAATGCACAATGTATTTAAGGTACTTAATTGGATAAGAATCAATAATGTATTGCTTAAAATCGCTTCTTAATAAGCCATTATTTCTCATAAAAAGTAAAGGATAAAAAATGGTTATTATGGCTTATCCCTAAGAGATAGACATATAAAATCCCGAACTTTCTTGTAGACCTTTTTAAGATGTACAACACTGTAGTACATTCATTATTTTGATCTATCTCGTAGGGTTCAGCCAGCGTTTGCAATGTAAGCGCAAAAAATGTGTTTATTTACGACATCACATTAGAAACCTCTAAAATTATCAGTGTTTCTCTACTATATTATACATGTATAGTGATAGCCACATTAACATTTTTTTACTCAAATCAGAATACCTACCTATCAAAAATATTTTTAAACTCAACTTCTATGTATTGATTTGTACACAATAAATCCATAATTTGAGTTAGGGAAATACGTAATTCAAGAAAATATGGAAGATTTTATAGAATTGTGTATAATTTCTTTTGAATTAAAACGAATCTGAATATCGTCCGTATTAAATAACTTCACTTTTTCCAAGAATCTCGCTATTTAGCAGCATTTTTTCACAGTATCCATTTGTTTACTTTAATGAAATTTAATAAGTAATAAACAACTATAATTAATAAAAGGCCAATGGATAATCATTACTCTAACCAAATATTTAATTTGTGGTTTGTGACGTAGCATAATTAACATGCCTTTCACATGATGCAGGATTTCCGTTATGCGATGTTCGCACTTTCGAGCGTCAACTGTAATAGGGGCGTAATTGCTTTAAAATCTTACTAAAAAGTAAAATATACTTGAACGGAGAAACAGCAAATCGATATCTGTCCAATGGGTTACAATCGCCCCCAAAATTTTTATATTTTTAACTAATTGTAAATGAATTAAAACATTATACATCACTACTGTTTAGTACAGCTTTTAAAAAATTTCTATACTTTAGCCTATGGCGATAAAATAACTTAAGACTGACAATAAAGCAACGTAAATTAATGCTTCTTGAAGAGTTTTATATACTAGGTTTTTTGTTTTTCTTTTTAAGTAAAAACGACGCTTAAATGCGATAAATACGTGGTGTGGACGCGTCTTTATCTATCGATCGCCCTACGCACTTGCACTTATGCGTGCGGAACTTTTATACTGCTTGTGGACAGAGCTAGCAGAAAGTTTAATAATATTGGCACACGCACAATGTGTGACTGCGATGGATACTGTCTCGCACATAATAATAAGACAAGGAAAAACTTTCGTTAATAACTGTTTGACTCAATAATATTTGCGTTGTCATCTAAATTTAGCGATGCGTTGTAAGAGTTTCGTAATACATACAAAAGAATGCTTGCGTACCTACCTTTCGTGTACGCAATTCTGATTATGCAAGATGACCGACGTTGACTGAAAAAAGTTGTAAACACACTATTGCAGGCTGCAGGTAGATATTAATTAATTCTTACAGAAACTCTATACTCTATAGCAAAGTATTCCATACTTATGTAAATCATGTTTACATGTAATTTATAAATATATGAATTTTAATTTAAAAATGAATAATCAGTGACACTACAAATATGTATTTATAAAAAATAACAAAATAGGGATAGTCGAAATAATTTTACTTAAAAGTTTGAAGAGCAGCAAAAAAAAAATTTCGCCGTGGTAGTCATATTCAGTTATCTCATCATTGTGTTCTTATAAATGGATCCTAATAGCTTGACTGGATTCATAATAAATAATCGCTGCAAAGTAACGGGTCAATTTACATAAAATTTGGCATGCACTAAAGATAACTGGTATATGTACCAAGGGCTTACATTAAGTTACGTGGTATCGCCAGGATAATTGCCAAAATGTAAGTGATACCAGTATCATTGTCAATGGTATCCACCTGTCGGAATTTGGACGGACCCAACTAGTATAATTTATTAATAGACAACCATAAAAGTAAGCATTTTATTTTAAAAAATATTGTGAAAGCAAATATTTTGCATACTTTTCAGAATAATTTTTAATTAAATTACGAACAAAAATGTTCTTTTTACGATAAAATTAATATTATTTTTGTCATGTAATTATTCTTGTTTATTGCGCGCGCTATATTCGTATTTTCTACGCTGTTCAGCAGAACACTATTGAAATTGAAAAGGTGTTTACCGATTTATTTTTAAAAAAACAGTGTAGTATGACAACATAAAGCGCGGGACCTAGTCATAAAAGCTGTGAACTTCCGAAAGAGTTCACCTACCGAAACTAGGGTAAGCGTTGCAGCTATGGCTGGGTTTGGCACGTGGCTATAAGGGAGGCACGTGTAAGTTCGTCGACCTTCGGATTTTCGAGGGTCCTCTTTACGATCAATACCCACCCGAACTTAAAGCCACTTTCACTGCATTCCTACGCCAATATAAACAGTTTCTGTTTCAACCGAATTTCCACATTTATCAGAAAAGACATGGTGCCTGTGTAAAACCTTAAAATATATTTTCTCTAACAAATTAAAAAAAGTTAATCTTGAAGATTAAAAAGGAAAACATTTTCATATCAAAGTCGTAATTGCAAAATACGTTTTGATACACATACCGAATGTAGGAAAAACCCCAGCCCTATCATAAATTTATAAAAAACAATACCGAATAGCTATCTGATTTTATATCTATACACGTGTAATAAGAAAATAAGATTATTCACAATACAGTCGGAAAAGGCATTTTAATTTCGATTCATACCGTACGTCAAGGCATGGTAAAATCACGATTCAGTCGCGATCAGATCAAAATATAGCTGGAGAGAGGATACGCGATTAATTGATTGGACAGTGACTTGACCGTTCCTTATTAGGCCTTTTACAGTATTACTACAGTCATACGAAATATATGATATAATAATTTACTTGACTTTGACGACACTGTGACCCAACCGTGTCTTACCGATAATATGAATCGTGTTATACGATTTTTGTTTTTATTTGCATAATAATATTCGCGAATTAATAATCACGTCCGGTACTTTTGTTAATTATTCTCGTTTTCAAATGCATTCAACAAAAATCATATGGAATTCATTTATGAAATTACTCCTGTATGTGCAGATGTAAACGCAATCTACAAACAACTATCATCAACTGCAATGTATTTTAAACGGAATAACAGAATGAAGCCTCTTAAAATCAGATGAGTGTTTGTTTATGTTGTGGTTGTTTTTTTTTTTCAGAAACTTCAAATTTAACATTGTAATAAAAAAATTAAGACTTATACTTTTGAGCTTTTGATACCGTTCAACATGATCTACTACGCGGATGATACTTGTGTTTTCATATGTGATGATGCATCGGAAGGAGTAAACATTAACGATGCCTAAACTTAAATAAAAACTGGCTTGATCAAAACAGACAATCCCTAAATATTTCTAAGACACACTACATTATCTACGATAGAGACATGTTACCGGCAGATCTATGAATATCACTAGATGACAATCAGATTACGCGTAAAGAGGAATTTTAATACTTAGGAGTAACTCTTGATCAACACCGGAAATTGGGTATTCACATTAAGAATATAAAAAACAAATTTCGCTATCTCAACTTTGTTTTTTATAGGCTTCGGAGAACTCTTAACAAACATACCCTTTACATGATCCACCATGCTTTATTTAATGACTTAGCTACCTACTGCATCAAATCCTGGGGATCGGCTGCTTTACAATCATTAGTTAAACCCGAAAGAAAGATAATAAAAATTATTGTTGGTGAAAATAGCAATGCCCAATACATGATATTAAACAAATTTATATTTACCAAGTATACCTATAATTACTAGATTTTATTATTTTTTTTTTGAGGAGATGAGTCAACTCAAATAGTGAAACTCGTCGTTATAAGAGCATTCAGTTTCCCAGAATAATATTAAATGTTGGTGGAAAATCCACTCTCCACAATGCAACAGATAACTATAATAAGTACTCTAAATATATTAATGAACATGCGATTATAAGTAAAACATCTCTAAAAACTGCTACAAAGAAAATAATATTTTCTGGACTGAAATAGTCGTTGTACAATTGAATAATATTCCCTATTTATATGCAGTGTCTTATATTTGTTATGGGATACTGATTTCATTTTTATTATTTTATTATTTTTGTTTTGATTTTACAGCTCAATAGGACAAATAGGTGGTTAACTACTTTATACCTTGTCCTTAATCTCTGTAAATGTATATATTCTGTGGGCCAAAATCCCTCATCACCTTCATGTAAATTAAATTAAATAATATTGCAATAAAAATCATGTTTTCTCATGATCAACATTCAAAATTTCTAATTTTAACGTAAGTGGAAAATAGCATACCTTTTTTATCCAGCAGTGTACAGTCAGAAAGGGATAGTTCAAAAACACTTTTTTATTTTTACGTATCCAATGTGCTCCAAATTCAAAGACATTCTCCCCTCATATTTGAAACTGAAAGAAAAAGACACGACTTCGTTTAGTAAACAAAAAAGTACGGTTTCATTAGAAAAAAATTACCCTGTACTATTTCAAAGTGATAAAATACTAAAAATTATACGTAGTAAAATCGGTCAGTCGAATTTAGGAGAAAAAATCATAAAGATGTTTTCCTGTGAAGGAATGAAAACTTAAACTTAAATTTAAAGACAGGAATACAATGAGCCTTAAACAATTGAAATCCGTCGACAAATTTTTGCAAAATTTCAGTGGTATGCACTAAGTTCGGTTATGGTGGGAGAACGTGCCCGAAGTACTATGCACCACGGGTTAGGTTAGATTAAACTGGAAAAGTTTCCCTAATTTGAATTATGTAAAATGTAATTCGCCAGGGTCAATTGCAATACTCCAAGGACATACGTCAGATTTTGTTATAAGATCGAAATGATTAAAATGTAAGTGCTATGGGCCATCGAAAATGGTAGATACCTACCTGCCCATCTTATACCTACATGAAATGTAATTATTTTATGGTCAAAATATAAACCAAATGCGTTGTAGCAATAATGGAAATTATTAATAATTAGTTTTAATAGATGTACGTGACGATTTATCGGTTGTTGGTTTTTTTATTCACACGCGCGGACAACAGAAGGCCATTCAACCGACGAATAAATTTTTGTTTTATTTTTTATTTGATTCGAAAGGTAAAAGGACCGTTTGTAGTACACTCACAGTATATGTGTACATTCTGCATCCGTATGTAGGCTCAAATGCAATAACCTCCAAACACATGCATGCGCGTGCACTGCATGATGAATCGACCGAATTACAAGTTAGGAACCACAATAGTGGACACACGAACTCCCCCTAACGCATATAAAAGAAATCGTGCCATAGTTTTCAGGAAGAGTAATTATTCTTAGATTCAAATTTTTCTCCACGTCTTCGAAAATATTTACAAATTAATTTATATATTATTATGGTGTGTGTATTTTACATAAGCATACTTCCCTTTATTTCTCCCCTTTCGTTACCCTCATGCAGGTTAAGCATTAAAAGTACTTGAGAACTGGAGGACGCGCAGATACAATAAGATTGCAAAAAGACCTAAAGCGTGGGATTATATCAATTATTTTGAGATTAATTTAATCTTTTTAATTTTGTAATTCATATCAAATGTTTGAAATAATACCAGTTACTGTCGATATGTTATAGTGACCTTTTTCAACCCGAAATAACCGACAAAAAGTTCATATAGAATTAATTATATATTGTAGGTGACTGGAATTTACACATCCCTGATTTAAGTGCATGATGTTGAAATAAAAGTTCAAAAGCCTTTTAAAGAGCACCAACCAGGTTATTGAACATTTACTTATACTTATTTACATCTTATCAGGGTAATATATCAGAACCTTTAGTTAAATAAACTACAGCTGAATGATTTTTTTTAATAGAAGCATTTGTTATTTAAATGCATAGTAAAAACTCCATATTAGCAACAATTATAGAGGTACATATTTAAAATTAAGGCGACAGGTATACTTAGTATTAGCCCAATAATTTTATTGAATTTTTGTATCGTATTGGTATAGATGTTACAATACAAAGGAACCTGATGGTTACATCATTATAATAAAAATGCATGAGAAAGGTACATAAGTCCTTTCTGATTTCGGATAGAGTATTAAAAATAAAATAATATGTTTTTGGACTGAAAGCGAGTTGCTATGTAACGAAATCATGTAACGGATGTCTCGTAGTGGGGATCGCTTGAGCCGTGAGCGCGCTTCAATGCAACGTTCGTTACAGGCAACTCAGGTATGTATAGTGTAAAGTTTAAATTCATAGTGTACAAATAATACCATTAAACCAATTCCTTAACCCCTATCCCGGTATGTTTGTGTGTTTGAAGAAGTTTCACTTCAGTAGCGTGTTGTATAATTACANTAATTACACGTTGTATTTTTTTCAATTTAAACATTTGCAATACAAATTTTTATTAGTATTTTTGAATCTTAAAGCATCAGTATCAGTATAAACTAACGTTTTAATTTAAAATTAGTAATATACATGATATTAAATTTTTTTAAAACATAGGAGGGCCTCAAGTTACGTTATGGTGAAAGAAATTTAAAATTTGGACGGACTTGTATAATAATGTTATAAAATTAAATAAAATTGATTTCTTTTGTAGGCATTATAATAAAAAAAATAACTGTGGCTTTTCTCCTTTAATATTACATTAAAATATGTATAATAATTTTGTAACAAATGACAAAAATAAACCGAGACCGTAGTAAAAAATACATGAATCTTTTTTTTCCCGAAATTACGCAACTACCTACATAAATAGCAGTCACAACGATTTTTGCGAGTATTTAACCATTTCTTGAATAAGTGAAACTTACACTTTTTAAACGAAATAATTGTAAATGAAGATAAGATACAAGTGAAGCCTATTAGTTAATTAATTCTATATTACCAGGAGTAATACATAAAAAGGAAAGCAAGTAGATCCAATAGTACGAGTAAATTAATTTCTTCATGAATTCTAAGGTAAAAAATGAAAACTGACTTTCGAAAAACAGTTCCTGCAACATAATGTCTCTTTTTATCGCTCTAAACTTTAACATTTCATGAAACTAAAAAATTATCAAATTACTTTCAAAAAAATATTTTCACTTGTGTGAAGTATGATACACTATCATGCCTCTGTAATATAACAAAATAACATGCTTTTGTAAAAGATTGTCAGTTAAAATCATACAGAATGTTAGGTCAGAAAAAATTTTCTTGCAATTTGTTAGTTTAAAAAAATAAATAGTTTTAGTACAAACGATTTAAATAGGAAAACGAGCCTTTTAATTTATATTTTCGCGTATAGATATCTATAGATCTCCATTTTTAGATGACACAGAGAACTCAAAAATACGTCAAATTATTCGCCATGAAATAAGCTACAAGGTAGAACATCTTTCACAGTGAACAAATGTTATAATTTATTCATAGTACGTAATTATATAATATTATTTCTTTTTCTTTACGCTTATTATAATTATTTTTATCGCTATTAACCTACCAGTATATAAGGAAGAAATTTGAAGTAAGCATAGCATCACAACATAATTTAGAGAAATGTGTGCGTGTGTACACGTGTGCGTATGTTTACACGTGTACGTATGTGGTCATTTTTTTTTTCCTGATCGATATCGCGCAAACAAAATATGACGATATATAACATTCGGTAGAGTGGTTTTTTGTTTAAACAAAAAAACCGAAAATTAGTAAATTCTAGAAATTTTTGAAAAATATTTATCTGATCTAATTGGTTTTGATATAACTCGATACTTTGAGATAAATCAAACATTTTTATCCAGTATTAGATACTGTATATCTGTATTCGTGTGGATCATAAGTAGGGTTGCCAGGTGTCCCGATTTGCGCGGGACGTCCCGATTTTCAGGGTCTGAGGACGCGTCCCGATTTGCACCTGATCGGGACGCTAAATGTTCCGATAAATCAATAAATTTATTAAAAACCCATTATTATTAGAATAAATGAATAAAAATTACGCATTACCTATTTTTAAATTTCTACTAGTCCAACAAGTCTGACTATTATTATGTAGGATTAAATTCTGACATAGGCCTACTTGCAATGTTAGTTGCGAAAGGCAATAAATAAAAGTTTTATTTAAAAAACGTTGTTTTTTTGTTTGTCCCGATCTACAACCCTAAATCCCGATTTGTTTTACCTTCTGCCCCGATTTAAAACAAATCGGACCTGGCAACACTAGTCATAAGGGTCGCACCAGTGATGTAGTCCACCCCACGGCTTGTTTTCTTTTAGTTATTATAAGTGTAGATAATTAAAAACATGCACAATCAATCTTCACGAGCCGACTCTGATTTAATAAAATAAATCCGCAATATACACTATCGGTCTGGATTAGATATTATATTACATCCTAAAATTTAATTAACCATTTTTTTGAATAGATTAAAACAGTATTCTGGCAGCGCGTGTCTGTATTTACATTCCGATAAGGCTTCGAAAGTACCTTGTAAACTTTGATTTTTTTATGCAGATTTCAACATCAAGACGCAAAAGCTGCGGCCGACCAAAGCTGGGCCAAGCCGCTAATAAACAGTATATAAAATAAAATACGTATTAGTTACTGCTTGTAAAATTTTAATCAAGCTTCTTAAAGTATCTAATCCAACGAAATTCTAATTTTATTGTAGATAAAGGAAAACAAATAACTTGTAATTATTTACTCATACACTAGTGGCGAGTTGATAACCGAACACTATGTTCTCAATGAAGGCCTAGTCAGAGACATATTCGAGGCAGAAACAAGTTAAGCTAAGAGGAGTATAGGTAAACCTAGATTAGATTACTGTTCGCAAATAGTTAAGGATGTGGGTTGTTCTAGTTTTAGGGAAATGCGAAGATTTGTTCAGGATGGGAAAGAGTAGAGGTGCGTGCCCAACCAGTCTTAGGACTGACCACCTTATGATGATGATGAAGTCAATGACATACTGTATATTTCGTACACGACTAAAAATGATCATAAGTTTCAAATTTTATAGCCCTTAACAACGTTGTAAATTGCACGTATCTACTCAATGTGCGTAGCAAACAGTAACCTATCTGTGAAATATGCAAGTACATTGTACATATATGCAATGTATAATAATAATAACGTAAAATGTAAATCGTAAAATAAACAAACAACAGCACGCATTAACATCTATACAATATACACGCCCATCCTAACCACAACGCATCTATTGTACAAATGTTTTCCAACCATCCAACTTTTCTTGAGATTGGTCAAGGTAGTTCTCGTTCTCGTTTCGGTACTTTTCGGCAGGTTCCGGACTACTTTGTCCCCCCTTAACTTTCTCTTTTCATCGAAAATATAGCTCCTTAATTGCCTTTTCACCATTATCATTCATCTTTGAGTAGATATTGTAAATAAAATCAAATAAACATCATCATTTTTAAAAATATTCGCAGAGAAGATCCGCAATTGACCAATTAAAATCGTAATTTCGTACTGTTGTTTCATATCGATGTTTATGTAGAAGAGGTGGGGCAAGAAGGCCACGCATCAGGCAACAGAATGTGACTTTGAGAGGCGAAGAACCGCAGCTTTTCATTCTCTACGCGTGCTTCTAGGTCATTGTACAAACGATACATATATGTGTAATGATAATGATATTACATTGTATGGATATATTTTCTGTTGTATATCACCTCGAAATGTAATGCATTTTTAAATGTCTCATTAGAAATGACAAACTTATGAGGAAACTACCTACATTAATTATTAATTTAAAGAATAGTACGTACCTATTTCTTTACATTTTAATTAATAAAACAATACAATACGGGTGGGTATGTAGTGCAGTGGCAGCTATTTAGGTGAAGCTAATGAAATATCTCTAATTTTAGGTTTAGTTTTTCTAAGGTATTTGCAACAATTCGCTTATTTTTTAAGCCATGAATCGCCACTGATTTAGTGTACCTTGTATTTTATCTGTTGATTTGTACACATACTTATTTCTATTTAGCCACGTGGATCATTAATAAATCACGTCAAATAACAAGAATTTACAGAACGCAAAAAAACTGTCTCGTTCTGGGTTATGATAATTACATAATTATCAAAACGTATATTTTTCTTTCTGTATCTTAGAGGCATCTTTGATAAAAAATGTATGTGTAATTTTCCTGCAGAAGATACCTAATTACTTATCTGTATCTTTTTGTGAAATTTCTGTTTAATGTTTTATTAGACGATATAGGTATTCAGGCATTAAATGTAATTTATGTACAATTTATGCTTAGGGCGCAAAAATTTTAGAGGCAGGAAATATTTCATTGGACTTCTTGATTTCGCAGCTGTTTTTTGTGGGATATTACAATTTTTTATGTATACCATTAGAGAATATGTCTCGAATCTATTCCATATTTTTTTGTTACAACCTCTTGTGTGTAAGTACGTGTATGTACGTAGATTCCTTTGTAGATTCCAGCGTATATTTGCTAAGGCATATGTTTATGACAATAATACATATTCGTCGTCTGGTTTAATTTTATTTTGTTTTAATAGTGTTATAAGTATAAGCACATCAAACTGTAGAAAAGTCTCAGTCTAATTGTTAGTCTAAGGCTCTTTATCTGTGACTTAAAAAATTACTACTTTTTAAATTAAAAAATCATAGATAGGAGAGCGATTCTAAGATTATTTTTGACTTATTTTTCTTATCGGAAAAAAATGACGTAGGCGATACTAAAAGAAACTACGTAGAGAAATTATTAATTTACTGAATAAATTTCCTAAATTATCTGATTGTATGACAACAAATTTAACAAAATTTCCGAAACTCATCAACATTATGTTCCTGAAACTTAAATCTGCCACTAAATATTCATGTACTAATAAATGGTATGTGCCAATTTAACAATTTAAATTTCAATGTAAATATACCTACCTATTTAGATATTTTTTATTCTATTTTTTAAATACATATAATTTTGTTGATTTGTACAAATAAAAATAATGGTAACGAAGAATCCCACCTGAAGTAAAAAAAGTTTTAAAAAAACTACTATTACTGCCTTTGTAGCGTTTTTCCTGTACGTGGCGCATAAAATGTAGTTACTTATTATTCTAATCATAATGTCATATATTTGTAATTTGTAATGTTAGTTTTATAAATACATAGATAAATACCACCACGCCTTTAGTAGTAATACGTAAATTTAAATGTAATCCGAACATCTTAATTGTTTTTATGAAAAAATATGCTTTAACCCATAATTACTTACACGTGGCAAAACTACTTTTGTTTCGTGTTTTTTTTTTGTTTTCTGAATATTCCAACATCATTTTTCGTGTATCCTATCACATAAATAAAAAGAGAATTGAACTGCCGTAGTGCTTCGCCTCCACGTGCCGTTTGTAGCAGATTCGTTCCGAACCGTGTACTTCGGGCTACGACAAACGGTTGGTCGGGGAGAGAAGACGGGATCTCTCGAATTCGTTCGGGCCACATCAGGAACACCCGATCGTGTAGGAGGTGAATTTGAAGCTCAATCGTATTGTTGTGTTGGGAAGGAAGTGTGGTGAATAAAATTTTCTTTTTAAATGAAAAATCGAGAATATCGCTACTATTTTAGAACGAGTGAAAAGTAGTTCGTCACGTATAGGTTCACAATTAATACAGTGACCAAACAAAAAAAAAACTATAAAAAGTTATTATAGGTACATTTATTGTTAATGAAGTTAAAGTGTGTATCAAAGCAAGCTTCTTGAAGGTTAGAGTTTTTATTTTCAAATAAAATACAAGTATTGACATATATACTAGTACAAAAATGATTTATGAGATGTTTTATTTTTACAATTGTCGGTAAAATCTAAAATTTTAAAATTTTATTATAGCTATTTGTTGTCATTTTTGCTGAATATAAAATTTCGGAGTTGAAATTTGAAAAAGTAGCCTTCTAATCGGTTCTACATTTCAAGGACATTGAATAATTTAAAAAGTGGTTGTTCATATTTAGGGTGAATGCTTGTAAAATTTTATTTTGATTATGTTATTACAAGAATATTCTAAGTCTTTCTTTGTTAAAATAGAAAATGGTTTTATTTTTCTGTTATTTCGTGTGCGTCGTATGGTGTGTGTGTGTGTGTATTTGTAAAGCGACGAATAGAGCGAACGGATTACATACGTCTCTGTAGGTTGACGAGGTCGGCGATCATTGTGAAGCAACGATAGTTACTCCACGTGGAGGCGAATGACTACGACCGCGCACTCGTGGCCTTTCCAAGCGACGGCCTCTTATGCTTGCGCCGCCGCTTGATTGAAAAGCCACAATGCGTCGCCTCACTGCAACGTTACCCGTGTCTCCTTTATTGAACAAGATTACTTATTTTTACTGTCTATATATACGTGGAGGTAACCGTCAAAATGGCAAAATTTTGTTTTTCGTTCATGTGTTGTAGTCTTTGCTGAGATACTACGTTATTAAGTGTTGGACAAAAATCAACGTATATTTTCATATATAGTTTAAAACTGTAGTTATTCATAGTTCTACTTGACCTTCACAATTATTAATTTGAGTTAGTTGGTTTTCTGGTATCCGGAAATCAAATGTAAGTCTCAACGTGCATAATTATTCTGAATTTTTAAATTTTCTCTGTCTGAATTCTGCAATGTAATGGATCACAATTTATTTATACCTTTATTTAGTGTACTTATACGAAAAAAATCAAGTGTGAAGCACTTGGTAGTATTTGGTATTTCTTCCTTTTACAGTTTATTTACCTATCTTTACCCAACGTTAACGCATATATAATTATACGTATTTACATATTACGGACTTGTATGCATTTCTTCTGACACGGTTTTTGGGCGACGAAATGCGTGAGGTCAAAATCCGACCGGGCATTTCCCCTCTCCCATATAATGCACACGCATTGGGCGGGGTCCAATCTTTGAGTAACATAACGCACTTGTCATTCTTGCATTGTTAGGGTGCACTTATATCTTCTACGCAGTTTCTTGCGCGTCTTCCTCGTATTATACAATGGAAGAGAGTGGTCGTCAACTCAAAAATTCAATTGGCCAAAATCCGTTTCCAACGTTTAAAGTTGAAAAAGAAGGTCCTTATTTCATATTTGTACAATGTTTAATTCCAACTGTAACCTGTCACTGTTTTTTTTTTTACTAATTTCGTTATTCTTTTACAGAACTTTGGCTACAGTCAGCACGTCAAGAAATGGTCGGTTATTTCAACGAAGCAACTATGCCCGCAGCACAAGTTCAGTCTCCGGAAGAGACATACTTGCCGATCAAACGTGTAGTATGTAGTCCCGATTTGCCTATACCGGGATTTTTAGCTTCTCCAGATCACGAAAATGTTCAGTGTCAAATTTGCGATAAAGTGTTCAGTTCTAAAGTTGCGCTGCAAACACATCAACGCACGCACTCTAAAGAAACCGAAGACCCGTACCGTTGCAACATGTGTTCCAAAACATTCGCAGTTCCTGCTAGACTTACTCGACATTATAGAACACATACTGGCGAAAAACCCTTTAAATGCGAGTTTTGCAATAAGAGTTTCAGCGTAAAAGAGAATCTCAGCGTCCATCGGCGAATCCATACCAAAGAACGTCCTTACAAGTGCGATGTGTGCTCACGGGCGTTTGAACATTCTGGTAAGCTGCATCGCCATATGCGCATTCATACGGGTGAGCGTCCACACAAATGTACCATTTGCTCGAAGACGTTCATTCAATCAGGACAATTAGTTATACATATGCGAACACACACGGGAGAAAAACCGTATGTCTGTACTGTCTGCCAAAAAGGGTTTACTTGCAGTAAGCAATTGAAAGTGCACTCTCGCACTCATACAGGCGAAAAACCGTACTCGTGCGAAATCTGCGGAAAATCGTTTGGATACAACCATGTTTTGAAATTACATCAAGTAGCGCATTACGGAGAAAAAGTTTACAAGTGCACTATTTGTAACGAAACATTTAACTCGAAGAAGTGTATGGAAGCACACATAAAAAGTCATTCAGAAAGTGCTCCGTCCGCATCTCCGACGTCCAGCATTCCTAGCGAGTCTTCGTGCTCGTCACTTAGCGATAAAGAAAACAAAGATATTCCTCTAGAGTTAGTTACTTCTCATCGAGAACAAAGCGTAGTATATGATCCCGATATTCGTTACTATTTTTATCCAAAGGAGAAAGGTCGACTGTCCCCAGTGTCGTTATCCTACGTACATCCATCGGTGATTTATCCATCTGGTGTTGAGTTGTTGGCGGTAGCAGCTACAGAACGTATTCACAGCGAGCAAATGCTTCGACGAGCATCTCCTAATACCGTGCTAAACTTGATTTCCGAGGAATCTTCCGATGTATTAGCCGCTTTGAGACATCCCGTCTATTTTCCTAATAATATGCAACATAATACATTCTTAAATGCTGGAGACGATATTCGTAGGCGTGTGGAGGCAGCGCTTGCCGTTACCGAAATCCCATCTGAAGAAGAATCAATTTCAGCGACTAGTTCAGAACCTGTATCGCCCGCACCATCCGTGTCTCCCGATAGGGAATTAAGTTTACCACCTCGAAAACGATCTAAAATGATCTTAAAATCGATGGAAACTATTAATTCATCCCCAGTGCGATTAAGTTCTGTTATTCAGTACGCAAGAGCATCATAACACCTTTATTTGGGTTTAGCTTAAAAACGCATAATCGACTATACTATAATTGTATTTGTACTATTACTGTATTAAGAAACTCATTCAGTGACTTGCTATGATCGCTAGTATTCGTTTTAGCATTAATTGTCAAATACAGAATCAACCTTTGGTTTTGTGTGATAAACATTATGAAAATCAAACACGTGTACCTCACTACAGTGCCTAGGGTGAAATCCTTCGCAATACTCGAATGCACTGAACTGCCAGGTGGTGCCATGTATAGCACCTGTTGTACTTTTAGGTTACAAATAGAACACTTAATTGGTTTGTTTGTGATGTGTTTTTAGGAAACTGTTTAAACCTCTTGTTTTTTAGGACTATATTAAAAAGTCTGATCCCACTATTGTAAGTGGCATATACATTTGGTTTAAGTAACGTATACAATAAGCTAAGTGTATGGTACAAAATAAAAGAATTTAAAAAAATTGTTTTTTAAATAATATAACAAGTGGGAGGGGAATATGCAATATCATGGCGGTGTCATTTTTTTATTCATCCTCACCTCTTCCCGCTTCATTTTTTCGTAATTTATTTAAGTAGCAAAGAATTTCCAGTCGCGATAATATAAAGAACATTATTATGTATTATCAATTACTGACTTCTCTGCGATACTGCAAAAAATGCAATGAATTCCGGTTTATATGTACCGGCCAGGCGAAAGAAACGTTGAGGCACGTTACTCTGATTACAATTTGCNTCGGGTTTTGTTCAAGTGACCACCCTCTTTCAATCCCCCACCTCCACCCGCTTGAAAATAATTTTTTTATTGAATTTTATTTGAATTATAGTGTTGTCAAAATAATCAACTTTCAACCCGCATAACTTTTTATGGGAGTGAGACCGCCGCAAATCTTTTATGGGGTTTTACTCAGGTGACCGCCCTCTTTCGACCCCCCTATCCCCACCCCCATAACTTGGGGCCATCATCTAGACATTACCCAATTTTTAATTAAATTTTTTGCTTCTAACGTCTAGAATCGGTAAAGCTGTATCCGTTGTCGCCCTCCTGTTGCCGGACCTGTATATATATATTACTATCTAAGTTAAAGCCGTTCTATTGGGTACATATACAAGGTGGGTGGAAAAACGGTTACGATATCCAGCTGTTTTAAAGAAGCAGATTCATTTTTAATGCCCATAAGCACGCTTCAATTAATGAAAACGTGTTTTGTCTGCTTATCCTGTGTTGATAATGCCTACTCATATATTAATAGAAGAATTAAGCGCCTGTTATTAGGAGATAGTGTATTTGCGATAAATAGATAGCCTCCTTATTTCTTTAATTACCAAACTATTTTCCTGTTTTCTATTTCCAGTTGTTCTGTTAAAATTGCAAACAAATACGCTAAGCTATCCGAAAGTGTTCATGATAGCGAATGATTACTAAAATAAAAAATTTAAAGCAGGAATGATAGCACCATGAAATTGTAAACTTCGATGGAGGTAAAAGGACTACAATAGTTTAAACATTGATATAAGAAACAATTTATAGAGTAATTATGTAAAAAACTATAAAGACACCCTAATTTATTCTGTGCGTGTTCATATTAAAACAAAACCTGCGTAACTCTAGTCCAATATAAAAATAAAGAAAACTTAACTTTGAATAGTTATAGAAAAATTGAATGTAAAGACTTCCACTATCAAAAAATTAACAATACATGATTAAATATACTTAATTCACAAAAAAATGTATAGTTGCAACAATTTTTCGAGACTCGACAATATTGTTTATTGTTTAGAGACCACTATCAAAAGTAAAATTTACATATATAATATTTATACTAACAGTTTATATAGAAGTGGGGTTGGGTTAGGTATGTTTCAATTAAACTGTTAATTATATTAACCAATAATGTTATTAACAGTCAACTTAAAAGATATCTAAACTCAACCCCTTCCTCTGTATGTATAAGTATGAATAAATTGGTGAAATTATCCAATTCTGTGATATTATGTTGTTCTCACAACCTTTGCACAAAAGAAAGTCCACATACCTATTTGGTTGTTAACTGCTGATTTCTTCATAATTTTTTAATTATTTAACGGTTGAAAAAACAAAAAAATTCGAATTGGAATTGAAAACACTGTGCAAGTATGTCTTAAATTAATATACTGAATAAGAGTGCTAATTAGGCAACCCAAAGTACAGAAGTTTAATTGTTTTCAATCATAGAGGTATTAGAAGACTTGTTTTTAACAGTGAATTAAAATCCCAAAAAATCAAAAAAATGGGCAACCTTTCTAAAACAAGAATACCTGTTGTTTTATTCTATTTTATAAATTAACGCCTATGTTATAATTTTAAGTTGATTTTGAAATTCTATGAGTAAGTTCGATGAACAAAGTATAACTTTCTAATAAGTATTCGATGTAAAGTGAAGGTTAGGTTAACTTTCGATGAAATATTAAAAAAAAACAAAAAATGTGTGGTTGCATTACAGTATTGTTATTGCATTATTCGGAACTTGCAAAGATACGCGATGTCTAAACAGGTTAAACGCAAAATAACAGTTAATATTAATCCTAAAACTAAAACACTTCCAAAAAACCGACCGAGTGTCTTTGAAAGATTAGGAACGAAAGCGGCGACAGTTCATCAAGAGGTTTGTCATCATTGGGCACAAAACGGTACTTGCCCGTATGGAAAGGGCTGTAAGTATTCATCTACTCATACCCTTATAAGTCCATCAAAGCAGAGAGCAGCAAAAAAAGAAAACGAGTCTAAAAAACGTCACAGTAAAGAGAATGCTCACAAAAAAGTTCATGCTAAAATCGGACAAACTTCTGAGGATTGGGGGCAGTGGGATCCTACTGAACTAGATGATGCTGATCCAGACGATTTAGAAAAGAGGAGACTTGAATTACAACGTGAGCTTGAACGTCAAATGAAAATGGAAAATAAAGCAAGAAAGAAAGAAAAGAAAGTAAAGAAAGAAAGCAGCCCTTCTTCAGAAAGTTCTAGCAGTTCATCAGATTCCAGTTCTTCAAGTGATGATTCTAGTTCTACTAGTTCTTCTTCTGTGGAGGTTCGTAAGAAAACCAAGAAGACTAAGTCACATCGAGGAAGTTCTTCATCATCTGATGCTGAGAAGTTACGAAAGAAAAGATCAAAAAGCAAAAAACACAATTCTAAACGAGCAGCTCGTTATCTTTCAAGACCAAAAAAAGATGTGCCTTCAAAGGTTAAATCTGTTAAGTTGCCAAGTCCTGTCCATGCAGTAAAAAAATCTCAAACTCCTCCCATTAAATTAAAAACCGTAAGTGTCTCTAAAACACTTCCTCATCCTAAGTCACCGCGACCTTCTAGTAGTTCTGATAATCATAAGGAGAAACATAGAACACCATCTCCTAAAGCTTTAAAAGAAAAAGAGCGTGATCGTGAAAGAGAAAAAGCAAAAGAACGTGAAAAAGAGAGAGAAAGAGAAAAAGAAAGGGAAAAAGACAAGGAACGAGAGCGTGAACGTGAAAGGGACAAAGAACGAGAGCGTGAAAAAGAAAAAGAACGAGAGAAAGAAAAAGAACGAGAACGCGAAAGAGAAAAAGAAAGGGAAAGAGGTAGAGATAAAGAAAAGGAAAAAGACCGAGATAAGAAAAGGGAACTGAAATCCCCAAAACGTGAATCACGTACTCAAAAAACCTCAAGAAAACAGGACTCGCCTGATTCAGGTCATTCAAAAGACCGAAAATCGTCACCAGGTAAATCTAAAATTCGTACGAATAGCGTTAATCGTAAGGAAGTTAGAAGAAATTCTCCACCCTCCCGCGATGATCGTCGTAATGAAAAAAGGGATGATCACGAGCGTAACCGAATAAGAGATAGAACAAACGAGAGGAACCGTAAGGATAAAAGAGAATCAGTTGAAAGAGATCGTGAGAGAGAACGAAAGTTAACCAGAGAAGAAAGAGAGGCCGCAAGAGAAAAAGAGCGTGAAGAGGCTCTTGCACGTTGTCAGGAAAGACAAAGAGAGCGTGAAAGGTTGAAAGAATTGGTAAAGAAGGACGAAGAGCGAAGAAACAGGGATCGAAGTCGTCGAGATGATAGAGGTTTGGAGAAACCACCAACTGATAGGGTTGAACGTTTACTTCCATTGCCTGCAGAAAGAGTACCACCATGTATGCAGTTATTTATTTCACTAACTTTTTAAGCAAACTTCATATATAATTTATTTCAGGTAGGCGTGACCTATCGCCAGGTGATTCTTTATCAGGTAGACATAGAGACCGCAAGGAGAGATCTTCAGATAGGAATAGACCAAGTGGTTCTCGTAGATCCTTAGAAAGACATAATCGTTTAGACCGAGAATCTGAGAGAATTAACCGAATAGACCGTGAAAGAGACGACCTTTATAATTATAACCATGCCGATAGAAATTACAACAGGGAAAGGGATTTGGATAGAGAAAGAGAATATTGCGCGATTCCTCCCAGAATGAGAGAACAAGAACGACGACACGGCGATCAAAATTATCATAGTCCCTATGACCACGGTCGTCACGAAGATCATCGTTATATGGAACTCGATGAAAGATATAACGACAATTCTCGAGATGAGCGAATATCATTAGAGGCAAGGGAATATGCAGAAGATCCCAGGGCACTTAACTGGGATATGAGAGATGAAAGAGATCTTGACCAAAGACATTATGGTAGGGAAGATTCCAGGCCACCATCTTTAAAAGGCAGGGAATGGGAAGTTAATGATTATGGGGAACGAGATTGGGACCGAGCTAGAAGGCCAATGGATTGGGATGCTAGAGCAGCATGGAACATGAGGGAACATGAACATATTCCAATGGAAGAAGAGTGGAGGCATTATAATAGATCTATGGATAGTTGGTCAAATGATGAAAGGAAGAGATGGGCAACGGAATGGCGTGAGCATAGGGAACATTCTAGACCTAGAAGTGCACTTTCCCACAGAGGTGGTATGTTGATATGATTTTGTTAGATAATTATTCTACTAAAGTTTTAAAATTTAGTTGAAGAGCACATTGATCCAGGTACTCGAGATATCCAGAGGGAACCTTCCAGAGATTTAATTCGAGAAGGTAATAGGGACAATGTACGAGATTTAAGGGATTCCGTTCCAAAAAAAGAACCTGTCAAAGAAGAAGTTCCACTTCCTGAAGAAGAAGATGAGAATACCAAGAAAGAGAACGCAAAGAGGCCTGCAGAACAGCCTTTAGAAGAAGCACCTGAGCCAAAACGGCTGTGTCTAAAAGAACCAATTCTTGAAGATGATCTCAGTGAAATAAGCGATGATGCCGATGAAATTCTAAATAGAGAAGAGGTATTCAGATTTAATGTTGTAAAATTTTGTTTCTGTTATTTTTTGTTCTAGGAGATTCAAGAAAAGGCTAAAGAAAATCTTGAAGAACAAACTGACGCAAATACATCTGAAAAGGATTTGTTACTAAATCAGCAGCAGCCAAGTACATCTTCCCAAAAATCTCATTCTCCTGCACAACATATATTGATCAAGGAAGATTCTTTGGAAGAAGAAAATATTGATTTAGATTTTGAAGAAATATCAGAAGATGAATTAGAAGAAGAAGCTCGGATCAAGGGATTGGGTGATGCTTTGGGTGTGGACTGGGCAAGTTTAGTTGCAGAATCTAAGCCTCGAGTTAAACCAGTTAGCTCTGCCAAAAGAAGATGGGAAGGGCATAACATACTACTTAATCTAGGAATATCTGTAGAAATGGCAGGTGAAGATACAGTTAAAAATGTATTTAAACAACATGTTAATGCAAAAATTATGGAAGAAAAGGAAAATATTTCAAAATTGAAAGTCACTGAACAAATTAAAGAAGAAGAAACTGAAGTAGAAATTAAAGAAGAACCCAGAGATGAAAATGATTTGCCTGCTGTGAAAATTGAAAGCCAAGTTGTAGAGGTAAAAATGGAAACATATGAAGAACAATATGAAAATATTCCCATTGAAGTTGAAATTTCACATCCTATAGCAGCTATTCAAGTTTGCTTAAAGGAAGAAGAGGCTGTGCGAAGAAATTTATTTACTAGTGCAGGCTCTTATAGAAGGGCTCTGTCTGCAAGAAGGGATCTTGCAATTCGAAGACATCTTTGCCGGCTTCCAATAACAGATAGTTTTGTAGAAGCTCCAAAAAGACATGACCCTGAGCTGCTAGCAATTGCAATAAAACTGTTTGAAAGATGTTTATAGCACTAAATAGAGCATAATGAAAGTTTTTTGCAAGAAAACTCTGCATTAACATTATTTATCATTAATACAGTGAAATTTTGTGTAGAACTGTTGGACAAACTGAGTTTTGATTGTGTCCAAAGAAAGAGCATATTCAAAAAAGTGAACACTTATAAAAATATGATTAGTTTTTTGTTTTAGAGACAATTAATTGCGTTACAAAATTAAAATTAAAAAAAAAATATGTCCATTGTAAAGTAGTTTTGTATGTGGAGGCTACATCAAGATATAAATAAAGAATTGGAAAACAAATAAGTGATCAGAAACATTAATGATTAGATTACAGAAAGTATTGATTAATTAAATTACTGGAATTTTAAAAATTATTGGACTGTTTAAAAGAAAACTGTTTAAACTTCATATTTAGATAGCATACAAAGACGTTTCTACAATAATTAGATCTAATGAAGATATTTCTACTATTTGCATCCTATATACCTACTCTCACCTTACAGTTTTACTTAGAAATATTAATATTCGCATGAAAACTAATAATGTTGACGAAAAAGTTGTATATCTCAATAATGCTAAAACGTTCTTAAAACGATAGTTTTCCCTAAGAACTGTGTTGTAAAAAACTCTATATGTGTTATGAATACTATTTAAAAAGTAGCATTTCTAGAGTTAAAAAATTTAATTGTAAAGTAAAACCTTGATACCTAATGCCTAAAACGAAAATTAAAAGCTAAAATTTTAATTGCAGATATACAGTATACATGTATAAATAATATTGGTTTGATTACATGGAACCTTTTATTATGTCTGAATTCTATACTGTGGAAGTTGATATTTAATTTATTGTTACCTAGAATTTACATAAATACATTTCATTATCAGGAGCAGAATTTTTGATGTTTTGTAATTTTGTGTATAAATTGGGGTAATTTGTAGAAAGCGTTTATTACAAATATAGTATAGTTCTTGTCTAAATTTATTTTACTCATTTTAGATAGATAGGTTTGGGATTGGTATATACATACATGAATTTTGACTTATTTGATTCCTTTACTGGGTGTGTAATAATTAATTGGAAATCAAATTATTCTTGTATGTATTTATTTCATTTCTTATAAGTGTACCTCTAATTGGCTGGCAAACAAATACAGAAGTGAGATTTAATATATATTACATATGTATTTTATTCCTATGCTTTTATGATACTCTTTAAGTATATTTAAAAATTTAGTGAGTGTGTAAAAATATCAAAATCTGTGATAATTTTTAACTAATTCAAAACATAATGGTTCATTGAAATAAAGTGAACAAATTCAAACGTTTAACGGAAACGATTAGCTGAAAGAAAAGAAACGAAACTGGAAAGTGTTTATTAAATGAAATACGAATTTTCGTTTTTGTAACAAAATTTTGTATTCGTTGGTGTGACGGATTCTGCCGAAGTAGTGCTAAAATTAAACGAACTCCCGAATGTATCTTCGCTTCACTTACAGGTATAGATAGTGTTGCCCTTGTTCTGCCGCAGCTTATACATAGTTATCAAACGAAACTTTACTACGAGTTCAGTATTTTACAGATGTGCTTTCCACATTAAATCGGGTCATTATGTGTGTATGGTAAGTCGGAGTGTCCCCTTACTAACTGCAAGATGTTGCATTCCTATTTACCAAATTTTAATAACAGAACCACAACCGATATCTAAAAATATTTAGTAGCAAAAGGTGGTTACTAATACCGTTAATGGTGATAAAAGTTCTAATCGACGCCTGTATTAGTAAGAAGGAAATCCCCAAGTACCCAAAAGACATGGTCATTGTAATAATATGAACTTTAATCATTCACAAGATATCCCCACGACTGTCGGACAAAGTCCTGGCTATGATCCAAAAACATCCAAGAGAAGTAGCGGTTTGTTTTCATTCTTCAAATGGTTTAAATCTTCACCTTCCCGCGAGTCTAGCGTTCCAGACCTGCTTAGCTCGTCATCGAGTAGTTGTGACAGCATCAATTCCAGAATAAGTACTGGAACGGCAGCCTCCTTTTCGTTCGTCCCTCCCAAATCATATCAATCAAATATATTGGAAAAGAAGTCTATCGCTCTTGGTCCCGAAACGGACACATACAAAGCTAGGCTCAAGGAGAGAGATAAGAGACGGGAACGCGATAAAAATTTAACATTGCGAAAAAAGTATAATTTGTTCTTTAATCGAGAAACATTGTTAAAGCCGAAAGTCGAAGAGGAAGAAGATAGCAGCAGAAGCTTGCCTCTGATGACTCGAAAAAAGATGTTGGAAAATAGTGATGACGAAACGTCACGCTTACATCGCAGAACAAACAGTGAATCTTCGAAATTAAAAAAAGCTGGAGCTTATTGCCATGTGAAAGGTAAAAGAAAAGCACCGCAACCACCGACCAACAATAAAACACGAGATTCTACACTGAGTCTCAGACGGAAAAAGAAATTAGCTCCGCAGCCTCCAACAGTGTCTTCTGGAAAAATAATAAGTGCCTTAGAACGACTTGATACAATAGAATATGCTGATGCAAATGTTATTTCTAATGATTCTCTTAAACTAGATCATGGTGTTTTGAAACCAGTGACGGAGCATACAAGTGCAGCATCAATTTATTCTACTGATAGCGCCTCTTCTGTGAAGTCAGAAAAACCCATGGAAATATCACCAGTTTCACCTCGTCCATGGTATAAAAGAAACGTTAACAGAGAAAGTACATTCGTACCCAAGAAAGAACCGTTCAAAATTGATAACAAATACGAACCAATTCAACGGGTACCAGAATCTGTCAACGTTTCAAATAATATTGAAGAAAATAAATCACTAAAAAATGATGAGATCACAAGATCGATAAAAATATTCGGTACTAATCAAAGCAGTAAAGACGACTTTAAAAGAAAGTCTGGAATGACGTTTCTCACGAACATTAGTGAATTAGATCGTGAAGCGACCGAAATGATAAAAAAAGAACAATGTCAGTCAGGCGAACTGGACCCTCCACCGTTTATGAGGCCCAAACAGGAAGAAGCAAAGAATACCGACAGCTGGGTGTCGCCGAAAAGAAAATCCGCCAAAGATCTGATAGCCAAATTCAATGCTATTACAAATGTCACTAAAGTGACTGTGAATAGTACGTTCTTTGGATCCAAAGAACCTGGAGGAGCTCAAAAAGATAATTTCAAACGCGATTACTTCGGACGGCAGCTTAGCGTGAAAGACGAACTTTTACACCAAAATAAAAACAATAAAAAATTAAGTGATAAGTATTTTGGAAAAATCGACCAAGATGAAAAGAAATTAATTGAAAATAACAAGACAGGCATTCCTCTAATGAAATCAGAAAGTGCAGTTATAATCACAACTAACAAATCAGATAAGAAAGAAACGCCGAAAACTGAACACAAAAGTTGGAATTGTCCGAAATGTTCGATTGAAAACGATTACTGGAGAATAATATGTCACGTGTGTTCTACTATAAAACCATACTTTGATGATCTGAGTATACCTTCGCCTAAAAATAACTCACTCGAAAAGAATAAAATAGAAAATTTAGAAGTGAGGCATTTTCCGGCCAGCGGCAGTACATATAATTCTAAATATACGCCATTTAAATCCGGTAACGACACTCCACACTTCGAGCGGTCGAAAACACAAATAGGGTTTTCAGCCTTGAGTAAAATAAATCATAATAAAAATAAAGAGAATAAATTTTCTAAGTCTGTATCTGTCGACGAACAGGGCGCAGCGAACACTGCGGAGGACAACAAGAGAGAAGAGCGAGAGAGACTGAAAAAGGTACTTATAGAAATGAAGAATTCGTTACCTAAGAAAAAGAATAATGTCGGAAAACAGAATTTTCGCTCGAGCATTATTCAGGAAAAGGCAGAAAATTTATACGAAGATCCCAAAAAGACAGACAATAAAGAATTAAATTTACAGCCTCACGAAAATAGTTCAATTTCTACGAAACTACCAGTTAAAGTTGAAGACAAAAAAGTTACCTCAACACCATCCGCTGCAGAGGCAAAAATATTAAAAAACGATTTAGCACTTAGCGCGAATTCAAATTCAAATATTATCGCAAAAGTAACGGAAGATAATGCATTAC
>NW_020438927.1:463433-469047 GCF_000699045.2 Agrilus planipennis
TAATCTTATTTTTTGTTAAATATTTAAAATATGTAAATTATGCTAAATTTAGGATTCACATGTACGTGGAGGACAAAATTTCGCACAGAGGACCTTTCCCCATTAAAGTGAAGGGAAGTACAAAAGTAAGTCAACTAAAATTGCGAGTGGAACGCGATTTTGAAATACCAATCAATGTGCAAAAATGGATAATTGGAAAACAATTGGCCTCCGACGATAATGCTACAATGAATGAACTAAATATTTATGACGAAGGTTCTCCACTGTTTCTCTATTTGGTTGCGCCCCAAAAAAATGGTAAGTAGTAAAATAATTCAGAACAGTTTTTACTAAACTGAAAATAAATTGAACTAATTCATTGCAAACATTCATTTATCTTGTGAAAATCGTTCTCTTCTTAGCGATTGCATTGTAAATTTCAAAATCATTAAGTTCACTAATCATTCATGGTTATTAAGCCCAATATTAATTATAATATTAAACTATTAAATAAATTTTGAAACCAAAAGGTGTTGTTTTGCATTTTTGTAGAAGCAAAAATTGAACCAACGACAAGTACCGTTGTAAAGCAAACTGATGAAGACAAGGAAAAAAATAAATTAGAGAAAAAACTCCATCTCCTTCATACTTCTAAACAATCTGAAGAGAACAAAATAGAACATAAACCTCAAGAAAATAAACAACCTCCTGATATTAAAGGAAACAACAAGCCCAAAGAATCTGTTGCATTACCATCATGTTCTAACATTCCTCTTCCAAAAACTAAGCCGGATGTGCTAGACAACAAGACCGCGATTATGGTATCAAAAGATGTCAAAAATATACCAAGGAAAAATAATACAGATGAAAAAAACGCAATAGCTACAGAATCTGAACAAGTTGAACGTTCGAGGGAAAATATTGATGATTACGACACAAAAACACTTAAACCACACAATGACGAATTTTGGGAATGCATAATGTGCACTCTTCTAAATTCAAAAGATAGCAATATTTGTGCGGTTTGTGCTACTATCCGAAGAATGACACCCTCTCCCACGGCGGCGTTAAGTCAACCTCAAAAAGTAGCAAGGAATCGCAGTAAATATAAGGCTCCCCAACCACAAGCTAATACTAAGGCAAAAGAACATTACATGCAATTGGTTAATTTAGATAATGCGGATTTGGTGGAAAATGTGAAACCTTTCGAGTGTTTGATTTGTTTTTTAGAAATTGGACCGGGTCAGGGTGTGACTTTACGAGAGTGTTTACATCAGTTTTGTAAGCCTTGTTTAGCACACACGATACAGTTCAGTGAGGAAGCACAAGTAAAGTGTCCTTATAGGGATGAACAGTATTCCTGTGAAATTGCTTTGCAGGATCGAGAAATTAAAGCTTTGGTATCGAAAGAGATTTATGACCAATATCTCGGAAAATCCGTCGCGCAAGCAGAAAATAAAATAGATAAATCTTTCCATTGTAAAACCCCCGACTGTAGAGGCTGGTGCATTTACGAAGACAATGTGAATGAATTTAAATGCCCAGTATGTAGAAGAGTGAACTGCTTGACATGTCAGGTATGGTGATTGCTTTTTTTTGATAATTTTCCCGTAAAAGCATGGGCTCCTACTTATATGTATATGTGTCTAAATTGAAAATATTATATATAAAAGACATTACGAGTGCTGTCGGCACAGGGCAAAGTAGTATTACGTAGTTAATATCAGCAATTTCTTATGCTGAAATGTACGATGTGTTGCATACCTATTTACAAACGATCCCTTTAAATTTAATTTTTCAAACAATTTTTAACACAAAGAACAAATTAAATTGTTCACAAAAATGAAATTCGACCACTCGAACATTTTGATTAATTTGATTAATTTTGCTAACATTTTCGAGCTTAGAGTGACTGATAGTGGGGAACAACTTGTATCATTAAAATGGTTTGTAATTAATGAGTATAAAAGCAGTAGGTACTGAAAAATCAAAAAGAGAACTATCAGTCAAAGTTTGAATTATTTTTCGGTATCACTGTGGGATAAAGAGCACAAGAGTAATTAATATTTTGAGCATTATATGATGATTTGATTTTTTCATTGACAATAATATTTTGTATGTGTAGGCTATCCACACAGGTTTAAATTGCAAACAATATCAAGAGCGAATGGAACAAGAATCAAGTACTGACGAAAACGCGAAACGTACAAGACAAATGCTGGATGAAATGGTAAATAAAGGAGAAGCATTAACTTGTCCAACTTGTCAAGTTATATTAATGAAAAAATGGGGCTGTGATTGGTTGCGATGTTCCATGTGCAAAACTGAAATATGCTGGGTGACCAGGGGCCCTCGATGGGGCCCAAATGGGAAAGGGGACACTTCAGGGGGTTGTCAGTGTGGAGTAAATGGAATTAAGTGCCATCCTCAATGTAATTACTGCCATTAGTGAGATAACAGACTGATGTTAGTGAGAAAACAGTAGCTTTAGATATTTTTAATTTCACCTTTTTTCATTAGTCAAAATTTTTGTCTTATTCACCTAGTTTTAGAAATTTAATGCATTCAAATTATTATTTAAAGGATGAAAAATACGTGTAAAAAGTTACTTAATTTAAAAATTTGAAGCTACTGTTATATTTCTTAATTGTATAATAGAGAAAGTTTCATTTAGTTATCGTCTTTCACCATATTTGCGTTGCTTTTCTCCAATATTAAATTAATAATCTTTCAGTGATAAGTATAAAATGTGTTCCAATTGGGAGTTTATAGACAAATTTTAATGATAATTGAAGTACTCAGCGTTTTGTTTAAATATTTGTAATAATAATAATCTATTTTATCGTACATATAGTTAGTTACCTCTTACATTGTAATAAGTTTCTAACCCCCTTAGAAAGCATTTGTATGTGATGAAAAATAAAAAATTATGGCATATTATTTTTTCGATAATTTTAAATATAACGCTAATCGTAAACGTAAGAAAAAATAAAACATAACTTACATAGGCATATCAAATGTGCTGACAAACTTCGATTTCAAGGCTCTCGTTTCCAAACACCCTGTAACAGTAATTCAACATCAGGAATACAAGTATGTTGTAATAGATTTGATAGAATGTGATGTCACATTCATTGTACAACACTTTATTAAAAAATTAAGTAACAGAAACATTAATGGGGTTACTGTACAGTAAAACATAATATTTTCTCTTGGGAATCATCCCTGCGAGGGTTGAAACAATGCTGTGAAGACAATAAAATTTTAATGAAACAAAGTCAGTTTTGTGACTGAATTTTTTACATTAATACAAATATCAATTGAGTTTGTTTAAATTAAACCCTAATAATTCTAACTTTTGTTTTTAATGTATTCAAAAGGTTTTTACTATAATTGAAATCGAATAGTGTTTATATTCCTAATAAAAACGGAATAAAAAAGGATATAAAGTTGTACAAAACTATTAATTAAAATATGTTGGTGGATAACAAAAAGTAAAATCCTTTTAAGAGATCAACTTTAATTTATGTTTTCCTGTTACAAATGACGTACACTTTAGTTATGATAATGGATAGAGTAAAACAAGAAACGTTAAAAAAACATATTTTGAATGATTATGCATGATATGATATTCTAATGAAAATACGGCTTTTATTTATTACTTACAATTTTAAAGAAAATATGCCTTATCCAACTAACCTCAGCTTACACCAACTAACACACTTGTTAAAAGATTTAACACCTTGTTTGCTTAACTTTTTTAAATTACCGCATGTTATAGTGGCGCTTCAAATCTTCAAGTAAAATCTATTGAATACTATGATAATTACAAATTTTACACAAAATAAATACTACAAGCAAATTTTACAATATAATAAAACTTCGTAATAACTGCCCTGACTTTTTATAATGAAGGAAATTAGTAAAATAGTCAACCGGTAACTCCAACTTTATCTGTGATTATTCCTATGATATTTTTATATTTCTATGACTTAGCTTATACGCCATAGATACGCTATAGATCTTTTGTCTATGGCCATAAATTGCGACTATGGTTATGACGTAGAAATCTATGGACGTAAATTAATTTGAGGTTAAGCCGGTGTTTTCGTTTGGAGTGCGTTTTTTTAGAAAATTGTATTTGCAAAAGTCTCAATAAATTACTCAAAATGGTAAGGAGATATTTTTTTGTTATAATATACTTAGTCTTTTTTCCGTAGACGATTGGTAAAAATAATAAAATGGCTCAACATATAAACTACAGAGTTCGTATTACTCTGCAAGATTCCCGTACATTTATAGGCACATTTAAAGCTTTTGATAAACATATGAATATGATATTGGGTGACTGTGAAGAATTTCGTAAAATCAAACCTAAAAATTCTAAAGTTGAACGTGAAGAGAAGAGAGTTTTGGGATTTGTTCTTTTAAGAGGAGAAAGTATAGTATCATTAACTGTTGAGGGACCTCCACCACCAGAAGAAGGTTTGCCTAGAGTGCCCATTCCTGGTGCAGCTCCAGGTCCTGGAATAGGACGTGCTGCAGGACGTGGTATGCCAGCTGGTGTTGGAGGTGTGCCTGTTGGTCTTCAGGGACCAGTAAGAGGTGTAGGAGGTAAGATTACTGGTAATGAGAACTAAATTTTGTCAAATTAAAGTAACTTGTTGATGGTTGGCAAGCGTAAAATTGAATAGGTAATTTTTTATAAATTGTAATTTCTTTGATAGGTCCATCACAGCAAGTAATGACTCCTGCTGGAAGAGGTCAAGTTGGAGGACCTGGAATGCCTCCTGGTGGACCACCAAGAATGGGAGGACCTCCACCAGGCATGATGGGTCCACCCCCTGGTGTAATGGGTGTTCCTCCAGCTATGGGTATGGGACGTGGAGGTCCCCCACCACCTATGGGCATGAGGGGTCCACCACCAGGCATGATGCGAGGAGGGCCACCAGGGCCGCCGAGACCTTACTAATTTTTCAAAAATTGTAGAATCCTTTATGAATGTAATTGCATTATTATTATTTGAATGCTGTTTTGTATTTTCTTTTTTTAAGATTAGAAGTCAGAAATTCATTTTTTTCCGTAAAACCTTAGTTTAAGTAATTATTAAGTGTAATGAGAGTGTAAACAATTCAGAAATATTTCCTGAATAAAAATAATTTTGTAATTACTCATTGATGCATTTTGATTTAATAGGGAAAATGAAGAAAGTTGAACTATAAATTCAATTCATCTAAACTAAACATAAAGTTAGGGTTTTTTTAATGAAAGGGAACAAGTTTCATTTGTCTATTAAGTCTTATTATTCTGTAAAAATAAAATTTTAATGATTTTATAATGGCGCTTTAGACACTTCAGGAATTTTCAATCACTGGATGCTACACAAAGTTCTTATTTCAAAGAAATTTTTACAGATAAAATAATTAAAAAAAGATGTAATTGAGACTAATAGTAAATAGGAAAAAGAAAAGTATACATTTAAAAACTAATTATTCATTATTTGGTATCTGTTAACAAGAATATTACCAAGTATGTTTAAAAAATATATTAGCAACGAATACCAATATATACCTATACGGGATCATGACGCTCGAATTAGAAGTTGCATAATGTATCTTAATTAATGAATTGAAGT